>NW_006263671.1:594477-599653 GCF_000469605.1 Apis dorsata | reverse complement strand
TACACGTTTCTTTTATCTTTTTTTTTTTTTTTCCAATCATAATCTGTGCGGTATTTGTTCTAACAAACACGATCAAAAAATGTTAACATTCGTTGCTTTCACAGCAAATATATGTGCAATTGAAATATCTGTTTTAACGTTGCTTCAACATGATCTACATACGTTATACAAGTTGCCACTAATATTAACATTGACAATACTTGCTTAAGTAATTAGAAACAATAAACTCAGAAACTAACATGGAGCACATACATATACACACACATACACATACACATTATATATATATATTGTGTATATATATATATATATTGTATATTTATATAAATCACGGTTTCGTTGCAATTTCGATCAATTTCTTCTCAGGTATCTAATATGAAGCAAAACATAGTAAAAGAATGCTTGTATATTGTGGAACACAATGTTTGTGATATACTTAACAATTTTAATGAAATGACAAATATTCGATTTCTTTTTTTCTTCTTTTTCTCTGTCCGACTTTTAGTATCTTTTTATTGAACAGAAATCGTTGTCAAGGTATAAAAAACAGTGAAATCTGATAGCTGTATATAGTACTAGCCTGTACTGACCTGTAGCACATGGATGCGTGAGCGCAAAGCGATTGGTGGATTGCGAGATCGTATCGAGAAACGATTCAAATGATTTAAAAAAAAAAAAAAAAAAAAAAAAAAAAAAGAAAAAAAAAAACTTTGAATAATTAGCAGAATGAAAAAAAAAAATTATTTTAAGAACCCGTGAGGAATGACACGTCGAGTTTCTTTGATACAAATTTTTCTTAATCTTTAAAGAAAAATTTTTCATTGTTGGTTTTCCCGGTGAGGTGTGCGTGAGTGGGGGGCAGGCGGCGCACACTAAATGCGCAAAATTTTTGTTATATCCATTTTTTTTATTTATTTATTTACTTATTTATTTTTTTTATTTTGCTTTTTTTTGCTCGATACGGGCTTTTTATATAACGTCCATGTGTTGTGGGTCAGAGCGCCCTGGAGATGTGGAACCACAATTCTCTCTTCTTCACTCGCGATTTCCAACCAAATCAACCAAGTTTCTTCCTAGTTCTTTCATATATATCCTCTCTTTAAGTTTTGCGTTTCACAAGCCCAGCCCCTTCACGACGCACCGTCACCGCGCTGCGTAATCACTTTGCGCAGCATGTCAGCGTTTTTTCTCCGAGAGTTTACTTGAGATCAGCGAACTGCGATATGTTTTTTTCCGTCACATAAATTTTTTTTGATAATATCTTTAGCGTTATTAAATTCAGTTTTTTTAAATACATAAATAAATAATGATCTTGATTAATAAATTATATTCAATTTTTTTATATTGACAATAATCTAGAAAAAATTATCAAATATTATTATTACATCGTTATATTCATATTTTCAAAGAATATTAAAAAAAAAAATCAAAGATAATTTAAATATTTTATTATATAAAAAGAAAATTTTCTCAGTTCGCTGATTCAAACGCTGAAATCAATCCAAAACAAAATGGGCAAGATATCGCCTAATGGTGAACTTGCCTAACCTCTTACGTGTAACCGGCCTGGTGTTGGTTGATTCACAGGATCAGACTGAGTCAGCGGCCATACTCAAGATCAAGGAGAGCATGCAGGAAGAGGCGAAGAGGTTTGAAAAGGATTCAGATCATCCTGATTATTACATACAATAACTTTTCACGAGTCGTTGGGCCCTGAGACCAAACTAATGTTTTAAGAAAAACAGATCACAAAATCAATTCCCCCTTTCTCTCTCTCTCTCTCTCTCTCTCTTTCTCTTTCTCTTTCTCTTTCTCTCTTTCTGTCTCTCCTAAATCCAAAAATCTCCTCACTGCACTTATATTTCTGTAATCTCATTCCTATCATTAATACATCCTTTTTCAACTTCGAATCATTAAAAAATATGTGCAGAGATACAGGAAATTTTTTTTTTTTAAAGTGCAAGGAAAGAGAAGGTTAAGCTCCTTAAAAAAATGCACAAGAATAATGTAGAAATTGAAGAAGTTTTTACTCCTTTGCGAAGTGATGGGGTTATGTCCCATGATTTCTTCATTCCTCTTCGATAACGAAAAGGACATAACCATTTAAAGTAAGAATTATCGAATTTTCAGAAAAACTTTTGCAAAATTTTTCGTAATTTTGCGTTGACGTACATTCTTAAAAATGGTATATACGATCATCTCGAATCATCGTCGATCGGTGATATTTGCTTTGCAAATGGACTCGAAATATTTCCTTCGAGTGACATCTAGTATCGCTTAAAGGAAATAATTAAGATTTTAATATGTAGAAAACTGTTATAGTTAAAAAAAAAAATTGTGCATAAATTTGATATGATATAAGTATTATATATATATATAAATTACGTTTCAATTTTTATTTCAAATTTGTAATTAAATGTTTTTAATTTTAAATAATATTTAAAACATTGAGAATTTAATATTATATTATATATTATGAAGAATTCGTGCGAATGTTGTCATATATGCTAACTTGTCATATTTCTTTTTACCATTGAACGATAATTGTCCTTTTATATTCCTATATATCCTTTCATCTTCTACTCTCTTAGAAATTTTTATTTTCTTTTCTAAAATTTCTAAAATAAAAGACAAAATACTAATAAAACAATGCTTCCTTATTGGTACTAAATTAAAAGAAAATTCTATATTATTTTTGTACACTTTGAAAAACAATTTAAATAGTATATATATAATGTTTTTGTAAATGAGAGTAGCATTTCTTCCTCTGCTGTCTACCTTCTTTTGTGTACCATTCGATTTTAAACATTTTCATAGATCATATACTTGCGTAACGTTTCATCGGTTCCCTCAATCATTGTTCAATTATGCATAGCGAATAGTTTCAATATATAAAATTAATAAAATAATAATAATAATAACTGTGATAAGATGATAAAAATATAATATACTTCCGATAAATTTATTATTTTAAGAAAAGAGCAATAATCAATTGTAATACACAGATTCAATGTACACTCGGAAGAACATCGCTTTTGTGCATGTACATGTACTTACTTAGTATATATACATGTATTTTCAAGAGAAACAATTTTATTAAACAAAAGAAAACATGCTCTATTAATTCCAAATAATAAAAATATCGATTCTCTATATATCGATGAAATGAGATTTTCGATGTTTCCATTAAAACGATCGAAACTTTTCGCATGCGCTTTTCATGAAATGATTTTTGAAACGAGAGATCGATCGATTTGTACATAACTTCAGTATTATGTTTTAGAAATAAATTTATTATTTCGAAATTGAATCTTCTTTTTTTTCTTTGAAAATTTTAACATCATGTGCTTTAACGGAATCAAAAAATGTATGTATATTGAAAATATTTTTACAAAGACAAATTTTTATTTTTCAACACAAATATTTCGACCGCACGAAATCGATCGATCTCGCGCAAGATTGTACGTCAGCGCAGTGATTTGCGAGCATTGGTAATATAATAGCTGTACTTGTTATTGTGGCATCATTCTACAGTCAATCTATCGGCTATTCCTTCCGAGAAAAAAGCATCAATATCTTCCATGAAGCTATGATACATATACCCGAGAAGATCCACGAGAACGCAACGCCTACATATGTGCTTTTTTCTGTCAATACAAAGAATGCGATTTTAAAGGGGTCCCGATAGATGCCGGTGTTAGAGTGGTCAATGGTATCGATATTATCGTATGGAACAAGACAAAGCAAAAGTGGGTTCTTAATTTATTTACAAGAGGGAGTAAGGAACGAGGTATATTACGTATATCAATCGTTCAATGTTGTGTATAGTGCATAGTGGAAAACATACAAGAACACGTGATATCACATCGAATAATAAAAATATAAATAATATTGCATGATTCGATTATCGATCGATAACGTTGTTCACTTCAGTACATTTGCGTTTAAAAAGGACTTCACGGGCATTGTTAATATTCAAGACGTTGCAATCTCTTTGTGTTGTATACAGTGGATCAGTTTTTATTTAACTGGAGAAGCGCACAGTACTGAAAGGCTGCAATAAAATTATTTCAAAAAAAAGTTCGGACACTTGAGACTTACTAGAGAATTCGCGAGAGTTCACTTTTATTATTATTTGTGTCCGAAGGAAGGGAACCTGACGAAACGGTTCTCATGAACATATTATATCTCCCCCTAGGATTTAATCTATTGTGGTGGGAATCCGGCCAGTGTGCGTTGATAGTACACATTAAACGAATTTTCATTCAAGACGATCGTCATTTATCGATTAAAGATAAAAAGACAAGTTTATGCATAACTGCCAGTGTTAAAAGAATCTTATTCTCTTTTTATCCCTATACATTCGATTTCTTTACTTAAAATTTTTTTCAATATTTCACAATAACATGTTATCCTCAAATTGAATTGAAACAGGTATATCATTTAATATATAAAGAAGTTCATTTTTTGGTCGCGTGCAGTTGGTATCAAGTATATATGTGTTTTTAGGAAGCAGTACACACAGATATGAATTTACATTAAAGCGACTAATTACACAACAGATAAATATGAATGTAATTAAATAACAAGTTGAAACAAGATTATTACCTTGTTGTTTGAAATCTGATTCTTGTCTGATGAAATAATTCTGATCGTTGTAGAATCATGATAAAATGCAAACATACCTCGTCCAAAAGATAATGAAAATTCTAATTAATCTATATAAGTTTTACATTTATTTTTCTGATTAGTGCCTCGGATCTGGGAATGGCGGCGTGTATATACACTCTTGTGTATACTATTTCGGCGCAATTAAATGTAAATGTATAAGTTGTATAAAATATCGAGTGCAATTCGGATTAAAAATAACCTATACAGTAGAATACGGTATTCCTGCTAATTATGTGAAACGTCAAGAAAAATGTAAACGTCCATTTTTTATCGTTAGGAAATTTTTAAATTCAGGTAAATTTTTTATGTTTATTATATATATATATATATGTTTATTATACACCTTGATGAAGAAATTTCAGAATAAAGTGGAATAATTAAAGAATTAATGATGAGATATCGTAACGTCTTTACCCGAATTTAAAGATTAATAGTGCGTTCAAATTTAAATATTTAGGTTATATTAAGATTCATTTATAATATATATTTAATTTTTTTGTAGGAA
>NW_006263671.1:590885-594250 GCF_000469605.1 Apis dorsata | reverse complement strand
TTTTTTTTTTTTTTTTTTTTTTTTATTTTGTTTGAAATTCAAAGTGATTTCATCGAACAAAATGGTAACATTTTTTTATGAAAGATAATAGATAAGTATTTCGATTAAAGAATGTAAAAAGAATGTAGAAGAAATATTGCGTTAAGAATAGACCAAAAAACTTTTAGACGAAAGCAGTACATAGTTTGTATTTGATCGTCTTTAGCGCATAATTGATTGTAAACAGATTACGAATTTAATCGATATACTGAGGATAAGGATAAGATATTTGTATATTGTTTAAAACGTATAGAGTTTAACTCTTGTGATTAAAGAGGAAGTATGAAGAAAAAAAAAGGGAATGGTATTTCATGTACCTCATATTGTGCGTTATATGATTTCGTAAGATAATTAGAAATTCGTAAAAATATTAGATTGGCAGGAAAGCAATGGTCGAGAAATTTTTAAATCGAAACGAAAAAAAAAAAATGGAGAATATCCTAGTCGTGATAAAAAAAGATTGATCGTGTGTAAATTATAAAATCGATCAATAGTAAGAAAAAATTAGGATATAACAGAAATGAATAAGCCGCCATTATCCCCACTCCCCTTAATAATGAATATTGCATTAAGAAATAAAAGCTTAAATTTTGTTCTATAATTATTTACCTATATGACGATTGTAACACTGACACAGGTTGTACATCTTGCGGCTGACCTCAAGTATTCTTTAAATTCACGCATAATTATCGACATAATTATAGATACCTATTATGAATATAGCAAGTAGTAAGTAATATCAATAAAATAATGGAATAAATGTCTATCCTACTAAATTCTTGTTGAAATTATTTTTTATGTTATAAATACCTTCCGCTTTTATTAGGTAAAATTATTATTATTACCAAGAAGATGTCATCGCTCAAATATACTCGATTCAAGATTCAAGAATATTTGTCATTTCGTTATGTCTTATATTTATGGGTAAGTTATTTGTTATACATTTAATTATATTTTTATTTATGATATAAAATATAGTTGAAGAATATCATATATTAATTTACAATCATTTTTAAGAAAATAAATATTTATTTACAATATTGTAATGAATGCACATAATTAAAATAAAATACGAAAAAAGATATGTAAAATATATAATGAAAAAATAATAGTAAAATTTATCTACGATTAAAATTTTATTATGCTGTCAATTAATTTTTATCATTTTTTCATCTTAAAGGTTAAATATGATGTCTAGATGATGCAATAAAAAAGTTTTTTTAGATTACCAATTAATTATGTATTCCTTTCTGGAACTCATATAAATATTAGATCATTGTTGGTGGTTTTTTAAAACATATTAAAAATATTATTTATACATACATATATCACGAATCAATGACCTGCAACGCTTCAACGGTAAATCTGACGTTCATTAATATCATAAACAAGAATATTTAACATAATTTTAATTTTTTAATATTTGTAATTTTTTCAAATATATAATCTATATATTATAAAATAAATATCATTGAGGTAAAAACACTTAAATGTCTCATAAAAAATTCATTTTTTAATTTATTTTATTGCTAAATTTAAATAATTTAGATTTAATTTAGAGATTGAAGAGAATAATTATTTTATATTTAACATTTGCTTAAATATAGTAAATATAATTATAATTTTTTCATGATTATAATAGATTTATCTCATAAAAATGAAGAATATAGTTCAATATAGCGCATAGCTCTAACGTGTAGATCGATAGGTTGTCGTTCCACATTCTTCTTTGTACTTACCATGGATGCTCAATGAGTTGATGACCTTGACCAACTATTACGAAGACGTACATTTCCGGAAATGTCCTGATCTCACTTCAAATCTTTCTCCGACGTGATACATTGTACACAATCTTTTTCACAAAGTGAAAATATTGGTGAAAATATTCCCAATTAAAAGAAAAATAAAATAAAATTTTATTGTGAAATTAATAAATAAAAAATTTATAAAATATAAATATATTGATAAATAGCAGAAAAAATTATAATACTAAAAAGATATGAAAATTGAAATGTAAATATAAAATTGTTTAAAAATATTTAAAAATATTTAATTTTAAAAAAATCCGTTTAAAGATTACAACTAATCTAAAAATAATAATTATTATAAGGGAATAGATGATTCGTTGATCTAAATAAAAGGATATGCTATATTGTTTGTCTTCGTCTCATATAATCACTTCCCGCTATCTTTCTTTGGTATGGAATTCGTTCTGAATGCGCATGTGCAACAGATTAATGCGGCGCGCCAAATATTGATATTCATATTGTTATATCTTTAAAATTTTATTTTTATTTTATATAATTTATGATGAGCAAAAACTGAATCTCTTTATTAGTAACTTAAAACTAATATAAAATATGGTAATTCATTTATATTTAATATACAATATAATAAAAATTCAATCAATAAAATTGCATATATTTTAATTGAAAAAAATTTAAACTTTATACTTAATAGGGTTGGATTTTCTAAACTTATATTCTATAGATTAAAACAATTTAATTTTATATTTTTAAATTCTTTTAATGTATATATTCAACAAGTATACAAAAAATAAAAAGATTTCGAGCATATATTGAAGCATAATGTGTCATGGGACAGTTCATGGATGCCTCTTTGGTGATGAGTATAGAACCGAAGGCAGGTGGCTCTTTATACTATAGCATGAGTTCAATGTGTTCAGTTTTGCTATGACCGTCGTCTGGTCACGAGACATCTCAGAGGTAGAACTCCTATTTTAAGTTCAACGCATTTGGTTTCTGTGTCAAAGAAGAAAGGATACTACAATGAAATTCCGAACATTTGTTGTGAGTTGACAAAATATCTTTTTTTTTTATTTCTAAATATTTTATGAATCTTATTTATTATATATTATTATTTATACTTACTATATTTTTATCCACTAACAATTACAAAATTTTTATTTTTATATATATATTTTTTAAATATTTTTTTATCATTCAACAGAAAGTTGTTTTTATGCAATATTTTTTTTTAAATTATTTGTTTTCAATTTCAATAGACATTGTTGATTAAACATAATTTTTATCAAAACAAATATGTCGAACATGTCTGATTGATATGTATTACAAATCAAAATTAGAAAAAAAATTGTATAAATTTAATGTAAGTTGATGTTTATTATAGAAAGGTCCCGTATTCAGTAATCACAGGGAACCGGTATAAAGTAATACCGTTACACAAATGCGTAATAAACATCATGCGGGAAAAATATACTTTTTCGTCTTTTTTAATATCTTTCATATAGCATGTAAAAAAAATTAGTTGAATTTTATTATGATCATTAATCAAACTGATGTATA
>NW_006263671.1:582585-590793 GCF_000469605.1 Apis dorsata | reverse complement strand
TTTTTTTTTTTTCTGGAATTCGTTTTAAGATAATATTGATTAAAGTCAATATAATGTTCTGTTACAAGAAAATAAATAAATAAATCAAGATTTGACAATAATTGTTATCAATATTATCTTTTAATTATAACATTTGATTTGATAAAATGTAATTTTAGAGTAATTTATCACAAATGATGGATTATCTATATTAGAATTAGATTTTATTCTATAAAAAAATTACTATTTTTCTCAAATTTTTTCTATGCTATTCAACCATAAAGAAAATTCACAATTACAATCATAAAATCTATGTATTTCTATCATTCGAATCATTCTAACATTAAACATAAAAATCAAACAAATAATTTTCTAAATAATTACAATTTCTACAATCAAAATTAGTAATTTTTTAATAACTTGATTAATCACTAAAACCTTGCATAGTATAATAATTGAACGTCACAATTTTTATCCTCGAAATTCCTGAAGATTAAAGAGCCGAAAGAATGCAATGATGACTAGTGGTCGTGCACGCTTAGTGGGGCAGTCAGTATACAAGACTATAGTCTCGGATATTAATAGTCCATGGAGCGTGGACCGAGTACCGTTAAGGCCGAATACGATACACCTTGGTATCTTACTAACGGGGAATGTCTTGTAAGAGCGAAACGTGTAGAGCCGAGAGATCATTGACAGACAAGCTAGTTCAAACAACGTGATATTTATATCCCGTTGATCCCGTTGATCCCTTCATATTCGAATAATGTTTCCCTCTTGTTGCAGACAATAACTTGTTGGATCTATGAAATGCTGACAGATCTTCCGTTTGTTTTAGGTTAAGATTTTAATTCGGCCGCTGTAATAAGGTTAAGGTTAACTATGCCTCGTCTGATTTTCATGATTTTATAATGAATGAGAGAAAAAAAAAGTGTTACGATTGAACGATGTAATAAACGATTAGTGTAAAGTACGATTATAAAAGAATAATATGACATAATAAATATCAAATTTATAGCTGATACTTTTGTGCCTTACGTGTCATGCAAATGAACATCCGGATACGAAACAAACGAAATCAAATGACGTCGATTCGACAACGGAATCTAATGAACCACCAGAAGGATATTACGCTTTTGTTAAATCACCAAATGCAGAACCGCCTAAAGTGAGACCACCACCTTACATAGACAGCGATAAAGAGTGCTATGGTACATGTTGTGCTATTTTAGTAACGTTAATATTACGGAAGAAATAATTAAAAAATAATTTTTTTCTATTGTTTCTTTATATAAATTGTATATGTATTAATAAATTAACGAGTAAAAATTTTAGATACCGGTAAACAGGGAAAAGGTTTCGTTTCTGTTCACAATATTTGTGGAGACCTTAATAAGGGTTATATTCCACGGAATCCTATGAATCAATATTTCAATGGTTCGTCATATCCTTTGTAAGTGTAAAATATAAAATTTTCGTAACAAATCTTAATTTCTCTATATTATATCTTTTTTTTTTACATTTATTACATTTTTTTTTTCTTATAGTGCATTATTGAAAAATCACACGCTGAAATTTTTGAGCAAAGCATTGCCCATACTCAAGGCTGATGATTCATTACCGAAAGTGGCCACAGTTCATTCGTACTTCCAAAACTCGTTAGTAAACATATAAAAATTTTAATTTCTCGTTATATTATTTTATAAAATTTATTATTATATAATATATTTTTAATATTATAAAATGTATATAAAATATATATTTTTTTTTTTCAAATATTAGTGTAGACACTGATGAGAAACGAAGCAGAAGTAAACGATCATCCGATTCAGAAAGCGCGTTAGACACTCTCAGAAATGGTCGTAAATTTTGCGAGAACGGTGGAGGAGTGTAAGTTATCAAATATTAACAATCATCAAATCAACTAACTAACTAACTTAAATTCGTATCTACAATTATAATCTCCTGTTTATATTGAAGAGTTTGTATGCTGTACAAGGCTATACAAGGTGAGCCATTGGCTACATCAGCAGCTGAGCGTCGTGACGAGCCTTCTACTCCCGAGTATCGTCAACGAACACCGCCACAAGAGAAACCAGAGTACACTGGCCCACCTACTCCTTGTCCAGCTAAAGTGGAATACGCGACACCTGTGTTCGCCAAGAATTATCAAGGAGTTTGGCGTTACGTAGTTCAAATACCTTACGAGGGTTATTTCACACAGACTATTGAAGTAACCAGATGCATGTAATATATATAGATTGAAATATTATAATTAATTATTATTATCGAATGATTATTAACGTCTAATCATTTTTATAGGCAATCAAGATGTCATTATTTGGATGGTGGATGTCTATCATCACCAAGATGGACTAGCTTGCTAGTAGCGGAAATTTTCTATCCCGATACATTCGTGGAAGAAAACCAAAACTCTAGAATCAATGGTCTAAGAGATATTGCAGGTTCACCACCACCTGTTCACGATTTTCAAAATTATCAACAATATTTACAAAAGCGTGCTGGTGAAAACGAAGCTCGGAACAGTGGATCACAGCATCATTGCGATGGTGTTGATGAAATGGGTTGCTTCCAGGTTCGATTCGAACAATTTGAATAGATTTTATGGATTTTAAAGTAAGAAAAAACTGTTTTTTAATTCCATTATATATTTTCGTTACAGGTGAGATTGTATTATGACTGGTTCCTGGTACCAGGAAGCTGCAAGTGTTGGCGTCCCGATTATTTCAACCGCTATGTCCGTCGAAGCGGATCTAACGTTGAATTGTGATAGAAGCTTTGTGTCAGATCGCATGGATGAGCAAAGGGACGCATTCATGAAACTTAAATCGATAAACATATCGGAAATTTCATTAAAAATCTTGCTATTTTGATCGTCAGATAATATCGAGTACAATTATTAATAATTCGTAATAATTCTAATCATTGATTATTGACGATAATAATTTTAGTTACTGAAAACTAACAAAATATTAGATCATATATACATTATATATATGAAGAAATATTTTTTAATTCTAATTATAATTCGAATTAATTTTTGATTAATCGATATCAAAGTGGATGGATAGGCGGGATCGATATATTAGCTTTAATATAATTGTATTAAATTCGCAGCATCGTGCAAGATTTAAAGACTGAAAAGAAATACCATGAATGAACACAATAGAATTTGTACTTTTAGAAAAATTTGCAATATTTGTAATATTAATGCGTGTTGTTATTTAAGTATTTCTTTTTTTTAATTAATTCAAAGTTTCATAGAAAAATATGAAATATATTTTTTTAGACGCGCAAATTTAATTAATGTAGATAATTCTCTTTTTTTATTGATCATAAGTTAACATTTCAGTTGTACTAAAATTGAATGAATACATAAGGATTAAAAGATTTGTTATAAATAGAATCAAGATTTTTCAATGTTTTTAATGTTTTTGTATTATTTATATTGTTACTTTTTTCATTAAAAAAAAATATAGGAATCGATATTGAAGATATTTTTATTAAAAATTCATATTCATTCCATTATTTTAGAGTATTGTTGCATTATTTATTTTATATATTTATTTTTGAATATGAATATATTTTTTGATTTAGAAATGAGGAAATTATTTATCTTTATTGCTGTATCAATTTGAAAATTGTATATTTTAATTTAGTTCTCAAAGTAGAATGAATTTAATATTTATTTTGAAAAATATGAACAAACTTTTAAACTGCTAAAACCAGTTGTTTCATATTTTTATAGTCGATATATGAAACGACTCAAACGACTACATTCGAATCAACATAAAATTATATTTTCCATTTCAAAATACTTATTATATATGTTATTTACGTAATAATATTTATATATCAATAAATTGCAACGTACTCAAAAGATAATTAAAATATAATTACGTTCATTTATTTAAGAAAAAAAAATTATAAAATATCGAAATTACAATAATAAAATAAAAGAATATATTCTCAGTGAGAGTAGAGTGACATAAAACGAATATAAATGATTAAATCGTCTTATTTTGATTTTATATATTAATAGAATTTCCCATGCTAAATCGTCGATTATCGAATTCTTAACTTAATCCCCATCGATTAAAATAGATTTAAATTTGCTTTATGAAATTATAAAATGATCTGTTTCTGTATAGGTCATGGCTCAATTTTATTCTAGACCTTCCTTCCCTCTCTCGTCTCTCCTAAGCGCTTTACGCATTACGCAACGCATTCAGTAATTGCACATGTAATTCCTGCATTATACTTATCTTAACCTCAACAATATGTGGTACATACCTATGATTAAAAAGAAGAAAATTCGGACAACGTTGTTTACAATTCCTTTCCAAGATTCGTAGGCAACCGTGGTCGTTTACAATGTTACATACACTGTATGTATAAGTATTGCTCGGTTGGATCAATACTCCGGTCGCTGAAAGACGAGGCGAGAGATAGTTGAAATGACGATGGTTAGAAAGAGAGAAAACCACATGGTGTCTGTCGAGCATGGTTATCGATCGATTCCACTTGTTATGAGAACATTAAGTTAACAAAAATTAAGAGACAATTCGCATTGATTTTATTCCATTATTGAATACGAATAATAACGAACAGTTTGAAAAACTACCTTATAAACCGATTGATTTACTAACTAAACTTTCCCTCGTATCTACTACCCTTAATCCTGCATTGGTTTCCTTGCTTAAAAAAATTTATCAAAAATTAATTTGAAAATCGGAGTTAATGTATTTTGAAAGATTTATCATTCGATTTTCATTCGTTGATCAATCCTTTTTTGTTTAATTCAAATATGGACTTAATCCTTACAATATTAATCGTCATTATGGTGAATCGGTAATATTTGTCAAATCACTGTATAAAAGTATATTATTTCTATTTAAATAATTTTGTAACTTAACTTCACATTTAATGTTTAACAATGATGCTATTAAACTTTTTTTTTATCATTTGGGCAAGATTCTTTTTTTTTTACATTATTTTTTTATTATAGTTGATGTGGATTTAAAATCAAGAATAATAATTGGTAATAAATTATTATTAAACATTTTATATTAAATTGTTAAAAAGTTTCAAAAAAAATATTTATAAATTCAAATATTGTAATTAATAAATTTGTTATTAGTTATATTAATTCGAATATTACTTTAATTATTTATTCATATTTGATTTTTTACGATGATCTTATTGCAAAATCAATAATTCCATAATTATATAATTCGATATTATGCTTCAAGAAGATATTCAATAAAATAAATGAATCATATAACACGTATCACTTATTCTGTTTGTATCATTTTATTCGAATAAAATTTTTATATCTTTAAATTTACATTGTAATTTAAACTAATCATTGTACATTATTATATTGAATTAAAAATTTTATAATTTTTAAATCAAATATATTTCCTTTGAATCTTTCTTGAATCAATGACGCAGTTATAATGTATTTAATATTCAAATTTAATTGATCGTTTGATCGTTCGATCAGAAACGATCGCTACGCAGATGTTTGAAAGATCGATAGAAACACCTACTCTGCGCCAAATACATTCTTCCACGTGATTCAGTATAACGCGCATATGTATCATGATAGTATAGAAATGTATATTATATATTATATATTATATATATATGCGTATACATATACACATACATACAAGTAGTGACAGCGTCGGCTGCTGCGCCAGCTGAAACGAAATAGTGGGGGTTATATATATAATGCGAACGTAGACGGATCGCACAAGGGGAATACAACGAGGGAACAGTTCAGTGTTAACCGACGGAGGAGTGTCATTTCATCGTCGTTTTGTCGGATTTTTACGTCAGGTGTATTGTTTCCTTTTTTCGCTGACAGAACACAATTGAAATGTACAATAGATAAACATGCAATTAGGAAGGTAATTAAATAGACTATAATGTTATCAAGAACATCGAAACGGTTTGTCATTAACTGAAAACTGATCGGTTTATTTTGCGCACGACATGTGGCCAACGTTTCAAAGCGGTTCGAGACTTCTCGCTAAAAATACATTTGCCAAACGATCAAAGTGCTGCAGATTAGTGAAAGAAAAAATCAGTGATGTTTTATAATATAGATCATCCTCATGCCAGTGGCAATATGCTTCCGTCACCCGGTCTTTCGAACGTAATCGTAATACAATGAAAATTCATGAAAATCGATTCCAGGGAGCGATCTCTTGGTTATTCATATGTTCTAAAATTCTCATGATTGTCTGTCAATTTATTATCTGCATTGCAAAGGAAAATAAACACGATTCGACGAAACGTCATTTAGCAGCGATGGAATCCGTCGCAGTTGTTAAATGGATTTGCTCTTTATTAATATATTGAAGACGTAAATTTATATTGAAATATGGACAAAACAATTGTTAAAAATCATGAAGCAGCAACATCTGGTACATCATACACTTTATGGTTTGGTATACAAGTGTATCGCGATAGAATAGTCATCGATCGTAAAAAATCAGTAATTTCGAATTTTAATGAAGATTTACCATCATCATATCACGAAAACGTCACAGTGTCATAGCTACCGTGGTATTATTTCTTATATTATAAAAAAAACGCGCGAACACTTAAAATGTGCGGCAAACTATTTTCTATACAAATTACATAAAGAAAGAGAACCATTACAACTCATGAAAGGAGTATGAACACCG
The DNA here is from genome assembly GCF_000469605.1 of Apis dorsata. Lineage (NCBI taxonomy): Eukaryota > Metazoa > Arthropoda > Insecta > Hymenoptera > Apidae > Apis > Apis dorsata. Next base: position 584,095 of record NW_006263671.1, on the reverse strand, counting down.
TTTATCAGGTAAGTTTTAGTCTACTTTTTGTCTAAGATAAATAACAGGGACATTCAAAATTGCTTAGATTAATAGTGATGTCTAATTAGTCGATTGCAGAAGGAATATAGGAATATATTATAATATAGGAATTATATTTTCCATTTAATTTTTATATATAAAAATTAATAAGCAAATTAAGAAAAATTGATAATTATTCATGCAAATTAATCATATGTATTTTTAATTTGTATCGATTGATAAAAAAAGGAAAACATTAAATATAATCAAAATATATTTTGAATCTAGATAAAGTTTTTCCGTTAGTACAAAAGGCGTATATTGAAAAATACAGAAATTCACCGGTGTCAAGTGGCGCCACTAAATTGAAAGAATTTACCAAAGGGTTTAGAGAATTGCAGCTTTATGTGACCTATTTTTATACGCAACCGAAGTTCATACTGCACACTACATCAATTATAACAAGTATATATTATTATAATTGAAAAGCTGATAAAAAAAGCACAAAAGAAATATATATCTGATCGATTATATTATAGTATAATAGAATTCTCTTATTTGAAAAAATTATAAAATTAACATATATATTTTCATCATTGGCCAAAACGGATATATTTATAAATTAAATCATATAATATCTCTTCACGAAAAAAGTAAGCAAGATACATCAAGATCGAATTTCAAAACATTAATATAGAAATATAAAATAAAGATTATGATCAAGAATCATAATCAATGTGTACCGCCAGAATTTAAAAGTGTAAAGCCACCAAAGGTTTGAGATCATCAAAGGTTGAATTAGATGGTACGAGTATGTCTCTTGTCTCTGTGCCGTCCCGCTAGCCAACTTTCCAGCCACGAGTACGTCTGTCATGGCGCTAAATTAAGTCTAATCGATCCTTTAGTAGACTATTTGCAATCCTCTAATTCAATTATGTAATGTCGCACATGTTAAAATTTCACAATTTCGTAACATGTTTTAACATTTTAATTATTGACTGTTTTATTTTTATATTCTTTATTATTATTTTCTTTATTGCCTTTTTTTTATATTTCACATTTTTCTCTTTTTTTCATTATATCATATATTCATTATATATATATTTCGCGGAATTATTTTTTGTTTAATTTTGTTTAATTATATATATATTTTTTTATTTTTAATTATATGCTCAATTAAGTTTAACTTTATTAATTAAATATTAAGTGAGTGTTTTTTGTATATAAAAGATATGATTCGTGATAAAAATGAATATAGGTATACTTGATTTGAAACATAAGCAAACAATTTTTGTCTGTTTCGTTATCAATCATGTTATATTCTGGCGCGAAAATTTATTGAACCACTGTTATTTTATTTGAAGAGAGGTATATGTAATTAAGCATATTTAAAAAAATGATTTATTATGTATAACGATGTGTAACAAATTTTTATTAAAATTTTTTTCAGCTAAAATCTTTCTTAAAAGGAATAAAATTCTCAAAATTTCAAGCATATTTTGAATACAAT
>NW_006263671.1:581134-582364 GCF_000469605.1 Apis dorsata | reverse complement strand
ACAAGGTTTTTTCACAAAATCTATAAATTATTTTATATATTATTTAATATTTAATAATTATTTTATAAATTATTTTATATATTAAAGTTTTATTTCTATCTGTAATATTGTTTTAAACAAAATTAAAAAAAAACACTTTAAGGATTGATTTCACCCCTTCAAAGTGATATTAAAAACATCATTAAAAAGTTTCACGCATCATGCTTTACATATTTATAAAATTGTACAAAAGCAGAATTTTTATTAGTTTTGATAACACGTAATGCAGATAAATGGAGATTTTTGTGACTGATATATGCGAATAAAGTAATCATTTGTTTATTTTTTTGATAATTGCAGATATTTATAATTTTATTTTTCAACTATTATAAAAAAAAAATTGTTGATACAAAACAATACTTAAAATCATATTTCACTTTGTATATCTGTTACATTCACATCAGCAATGAATTAATGAAGGTTAGAATAATTATTTTTAATTATTTGATTATATTCACAAAGGCAAATTGAAAAACAAAACTTATCTTTTATATAAAGTAATTTTCTTTTTTTCGTAAATTTTAACGAATCGTAATTTATTTTATAGATAAAATTTATAAAAAAAATGTATAAAATTATACGCATGAAAATCATTTTCATTCTTACCTCAAATTTGCGATTCCAAATGCGATGTAATAAATGTGCTAACTTTCATCAAAATCATATCATATTACAATGAATAAGAGTAACAAGCTTACGCATTATTTTTTTCTTTATTTTATTTAATTTATTTAAAATTCAAATGAAATAATATCTCTATTCTAACTTATATATTTTAATTATTTCTTTAAAATTTATGTTAATTCTAAACTTTATTCTTATATTAATTAATATCTTTTCCAGATATGTGCTATTCACGATATAAAATCAATGATATTTCGTTCAATGGATCTTTTTTCCCTATTTTCATGCTTCTTCAAAAATTTGATTCGCAGTTGGACAAAATAAATAATATTAAAAAAACTTAACACATTTATTAGAAATATTTGTTCATTCGTCCGAATATTTTTGTCTCGTCGCGTTTTAAAAAATCGTAGCGATTTTAATCAAATAGTAATTAACAAATGTTTCTTTCTTCAAACGCTATAAACGAATTCACTTCTACGCTTTATCAACACACAGTTTTTTTCGTTTATCACGATTGTGTGTATTTTATTTCCTTTCTATCATCAATGATATTTTGAGCAAATA
>NW_006263671.1:556073-581035 GCF_000469605.1 Apis dorsata | reverse complement strand
TTTTTTTTTTTTACACTCGTTCTCTCTTATCGTTTAGCAATGCAAGATAATGAAACATTGCTTTGGATATTATCCCAGCTGTCGAAAAAACATTTTATTCTATTATTGATAAGGAAGATCTATAACATCTTCCTGTAATAATTTTTTTTAATATTTGTGAATTTATTAATTAGAATTAATCAGAATTAATAATAAAATTATATTATTAAGATAAGGAATGAAAAAAAAAAAAATTAAGATATCTAATATTTATGAATAGTATGAGAATAGTTTAATTATATATATGCAAGAGATTGAGTCTATTTGGAAGAAAAAATAATGATAAATTAGAAATTAATTCAAATTAATTTTCAAATAAAAAAAATTAGATAAGAATAGAATTAAAAAATAAATTATCTATAGTTTTATGGGATAGGTATTATTCATCGAGATATAAATTATTACAATAATATTAAGACTATCACAAAGGTAAAATCGCAATAAATACTTATAAAATGATAATAAAAATAAATATTTATTTAATATAATCATAAATTTCGCAAAATTTTTATTATTATTTATTAAAAATGTATATATATAAAAATTAATATTTTTAAAAATTAAAACATTGAATTTCTAGAAAATACGTAGATAACTAATTTTTCTACATTACATTTTATTACTTTTTTCCGATTTTTAATTTTTAGAAAAACCGTTATCTAGCACAGTATCAATTTGAAGAAAATTTATAAAATTTATACATAATGGAATGTTATCATTATTAAAAAAAAATTTATTTGGAAAAAATATCTGATCTAAAAAATTATATAAATTATTCTTCAATTTTTTTTAATCACTTTAACTCAATTATGCGATATAAGTAAATATAATACTTGTTAAAATATTGATAGTACGAAACCATGATAATGTTTGGCATTCTTGATTCGAATATATAAAACGTTACAATTTCATAATCATTAGAGGAAATCCACCAAATATCATGTATTAAAATTAATAACGTGACAATTTTTCAAAATCTCATCTGCATAAAGAAATATATACGTATCGCCGGAAGCGTATATCTTATCGTTTCCGTCTTATAAAAGCTTTAATGCACGAGGATGTTATATTTCCTAATTTTACTCTCATTCGTTTGCGAAGTGAGCAATTTTTGAAAGAAAGAAGAAAGGGAGAATAGTTTCGATGATTTTCATTATTTATCTAAACATATACCTATATATATATGTATATATATACATATATCGCTTGAAATAATTTCAAAATTATTAACTTGTAACTCAGTTTAGAGGTAAATATCATGGCGATAATATTCCTTTTTTTTTTTTTTCTTTTTCTATGTAACTCTCTAATCCAACATAAGATTTTCAGAAATATGTGTTAAATCTATCTCTTATGTTTATTAATTATTAATTTTATCTTCTTACTTTTCAGGTTCAAGTATAATGAAGTCATCTATGAAAATGGGAGTAATAGCCTTAATAGGTCTCTTCGTGGTGTTTTACCAATACCATTTATCAACCAGCGTACGATTCGATCAAATCGCCGATTTCAACACGGGTGGTTCCGTGGAAGACAGCCCTGTTCTATCCCAGGAAGACGTAGAGCGCTACGTAAAGACGTCTAAATTCAAGGAAGAAATGGTAAATCTTCAAAAGCATCAAACGTACCTCACAACTGCCTTTTTCTAAAACACTTGTTGTCTCTATTTGTAGATCAAAAGCGCTGTGTATAAAGTTCAAGAGATGAACGGGCTGAGCCCAGACATAACCTCGATGTTGGTGCAGCAGTTAACGAATTATTTGCACAAGGATATTCTCGAATTATCCGAGAATAATTCGAAGAATGATCGAAACGTATCGTTGAACGAAGAGAGACAAGAATCGTCGATGAATTCGGATAAAATGCCGGAACCGTTGTATATAATCACGCCGACGTATCGTCGGCCAGAACAAATACCGGAACTCACCAGGATGTCGCATACTTTGATGTTGGTAAAGAATGTTCATTGGCTCGTTATCGAGGACGCGACCGTTGCCACTAAACAAGTCACGAGGCTGTTGGAACGAACAGGATTGAAGTTCGAGCATCTGACTGGTAAATTCAATAGATTAGAAATTAGAACGGAATTTTGCAAATTAAATTGGCATTAATTAAATCTAATCGTGAATAAAATCAATTGGGAACAATCTATTTAAGAAGAATTATTTATTTTAATAATTTTTATTATTTTATACGCGATATTATTATGTGTATATTTTTTGAAAATAATTTCGAAATCTTAAACACGTTACTACTGCTGAGTCGATATGTATAAATAGTTTCGATGAAAATTAATTTCGTTGACCAATAACCATATTACCAGAAAATTAATTGAAACAACCGCAAAGATCTTGATGAAAAAGCTTCATATTGATTTTGTTAGTCAGTTCATGTTTAATATTGTGATACTCAGCATGTTCACCGTGCTTTTACAAACGTGATCATATTGACATTTATGCAAATTGATGTATATCGTTAATGTATATTTATGTATATTGAATTGTATTGTAATGTTCGACTTTAAATACTTTTGTGTTTTTTCTTTCCAGCTCCAATGCCTGAAAAGTACAAGCAGAAAAAGGGTGCCAAACCACGAGGCGTGTCTAATCGGAATCGTGGCTTACAATGGATCAGGGCAAATGCAACTAATGGCGTCTTCTATTTCGCCGATGATGACAATACCTATGATATAGCACTCTTCGACGAAGTATTATTTTTGCAAATATATTCTTATTACACAATAATATGGATAAAGTTCTTTAAATTATAAAGGCTATGAGAAATATATAATTTTGATATAATTTTATGTATAGTAATATATAATTTTGATATAATTTTATGTATAGTAAAAAAAAAAAAAAAAGCGAAACATATTTAAACTATCTGAGATTTTTTTGCTTTTATCTAAAAATTTAGCATAAAATTATATCATTTACTTTAGATAACTTAGATTATTTAATCGTGATTATACTTAAATAGTTAAACAGTAAAATTATATATTTTAGATACGTAAAACAAAACGAGTCTCCATGTTTCCTGTTGGTTTATGCACCAAATTTGGTTTAAGCTCGCCCATTATTAAGAACGAAAAATTCGTCGGATTTTACGATGGATGGATCGCCGGTCGGAAATTCCCAGTCGATATGGCAGGCTTCGCTGTAAACGTGAAGTTTCTGCTTCAAAGGCCAAATGCCTCGATGCCATTCAAAGCTGGATACGAGGAAGATGGATTTTTGAAAAGTTTGGCACCGTTTGAACCGAAAGAAATTGAATTCTTGGCCGATAATTGCACCAAGGTACTCGCTTGGCATACGCAGACAAAAAAGAATGAACCAAGTGCGCCTCTTGATATGAAACTGTACGGTGAAACGAACCTAGTTAAATTAAAACAACAGATAGTATGATGTTAAATCGATAGCGACTGCATTTTCGAGTTCGATCTAATTTTAACGATTAATAAGTACGAAACAAAGTGATTCAGTGCCTGAAGTATTGTGAAGTACGATTGGCGTAGTAATGATCTTCTTTTTTTTCTAATTTTTTTATTGTTAATCTTAGAAAAAATTTAAGAGAAGCTATAATTTGTTTAAGATCTCCATAGGAAATGTTGTAGATAAATGATCTTTATAATGTTGTTTTTGTTTTTTTATTAAGCTTGTTATTAATCTTGAGCAATTGAATTTGGAAAAAAAAATATGAATTTCTTTTATAGTTTAAATTTTTTTAAAAAAATTAACGTGCAAAAAGAATTGAAATTGATCTAATCTTGTTATGGAAATATGTTTCTGTATAATATAGTGATATTTTACATATAATATATTTAATTAATATTAAAATTTTAGTTGTTACAATAATTACTTAATAAAATGAAGACCAATTAGCGCGAGAAAAGTGATTCAATTGAAAGTTATTCGATGCGATAATATTATAAGAAAAAAAAATTTATATTAGAGAAAAAATTTTATTGCTCAGTATAACTTCTTGCATTATTCTTGCAACTTCTTCCGTTTTATTTTATAAGTTAGTTGTTTTCCATTTGTTCTAGCTTCGCAACTACGTATTTATTTTGTATCTGATTAATGAATCAACTGCTTCTTTAAAATCATACATCGAATATTCATTAAGTTTTTAATGTAACAAAGTGAATACAAATTATCTTTTGTACTTATTCTTATATAAGTATCGTTTTAAATTATATTTCTGTCAAACAACAACATGTATGAATTTATCATGCGAAATAGCGAGTAGGAAATTATTTTATTATTTTGTTTTTATAATTTGATCTATTTTTAATTAGATCCATTGTTTCTTTAATATTATTAAAGAAGTAATATTTCATATTACTTCCTGTTATTTTTAAGAAAATTGGTTATATGTGCATAATATATAATATTAAGTGAACAAAAAAAAAAGAAAAAAGGCGATGACAAAATATTATATGCACTGGTTTTTAATAGATCATAAATAAAATATCATAAAATTAAGATTATCGCAATTTGCAATAAAAAAGATTTCAATCATCAAATTTGATATCATATCGAATGCATGCGTAGATAGGAAAAAAATGAAATACAACAAAGCGTTTCAAAAGATCTATAACAAAATCTTATGAATAAATATTTATTTTTAATTTTCTTAAAAATAAATTTTAAGAAAAACAGATCTTTTGAAGTTGCATCTCAATATGCAATATTAATTCATCAAAATAATACAAATGAATATAGAAAAGAATATCTGAAACAAATTCTTTAATTATCAAATAATCTTTTTCAAATTTCTTTGCTTTTATTGTTCAAGAAAAATTTAAAATTTAAATATAAATTTTAAATTTTGCACGCATCCAGAATATTATTATTTAGTCCATCAATATCAAAATAAAGATTAATATTATAAATAATGGTATGTTGAATGAATATAATTATTTTTTTTTTAAATTTATAAAATTAACAAATTTATTTTCTAATTTGTTTAAATATATCGATATGGATGATTCTTACAAAATTAATTACAAATACTTTTATATTAGTATAAGAATTATGATGTGTATACATAATTTTGTAAAAGTGTTGATGGGCACAACGTGTATAAATTAAGTTTGCAGTTTTCTGCAATTTGCCCGTATTCTAATTAAGCTGAAATATCGTGAAAGCAATAAACTTGTTGTTAGAAAATGTTGGCTTCGTACCAATTATGTCTTTGCGTCAGTATTAATAACTTTAACAATCATAAAAAATAAATGAAACATTTAATCATAGTAAAATAAAAAAAATAAAAACAGCTTTAAATTAGAGATCATGATTTTGAATATATATAAAAATGCACGGAAAACAATTTAATTAAAAATCCGTGTTCTTAATACATGTGTAGACTGATTATAAATATGCTCCTAAAAAATTTTTATTCTTGAAAATAAAAAAATTTTGAGTCTCTATTACTTCTTGAGTTATATTTTCTTAATATAAAATCGAAATTTCTGACAATAAAAATTTTTGTCTGAATTTACAATTTTGTATCGTGAAAATATAATTGAAAAAAAAAATGAAACGTGAGATTTTTATCAAATTCACAAGATAACGTAATATAGGCAAGAATTTTTTATCAAATTTTGTAGATTTATACAAGAAAATTATTTGAAATTCTAGTTTTGAGTTGCGAGTTTAAAAATGCAGAAATTTTAAAGCTTAATTGATTAATATTGCATTTTCAATATAATGGCAAGTATTCTCGCACAATGCTGCTTTTTATGTCATTATGAATACCTCATACATTCTATATATTATATATCTATTATTAAGTCGGAACTCTAGCATCCATCTGCAAAATGTTGCCAATAATATTAAACTTTTCTATTTATTTTCTCGTTTAACTTATGAGCAAAATGTATTATCATAATTATAAATAGAGAAAGAATAAATTCGATAAGAAATCTTCTATAACATCGTTTTTCGGTAAAATGCTTAAAAATTTTTTTATATTTCACGACATTATATCAGAATATATGTTTTGCAATATTTGACAAGAAATACATTGTAAAGCCGAGAATGTAATATCTATATTTTTTACATTAAAGATTAAGATGCATTGCAATTTTGAAAGAGAAATAATGAAAGTGTTTTCCATTGATATCCTATTCATTTGTGATCATGCGCCAAAACATAGAGAAGGAAAGCAAATAGTGAACGAAGTAAAAATTAGAGAATCAACGCTATCTTTAAAATAAATAAAATTAATATAGATAAAGAGAGCAATATTATACAAAAAGAATAAAGATAGCGTAAAAAACGTTGAAATCAGTACTATCTTCAGAATGTCACAAATGAAAAACATAAAAAAAAGACAGAAAATAATATAAAGAAGACAAAGATAGAAATAGAATAAGAATTGACAAATAACGCTATCTTTTAACTATTAAAGATATCTTTTTAAAGACAGGATAAAGTAAGATAAGATTTAAGAATCAGCATCATCTTTTGAGTATTTTTGAGAAAAACTATTTAAAAAACTTTTGAAAAAAAAAATTTTTAATATTCAAGAGATAGTACTCAATCAATTTTCTATTCTTTTTCTATAATGTTATTCTTTTTATCTATGACATCACGAATATATAATATTCGTATATTCTGTGTTCCTATTAAATTGTAGCTTCTAGTCTGTCCGTGAGATAGCGCCATTAATACTAAATTCATTATTTAGTTTCTTGTTTAATTTCTTTTGTTTAACTTGTTTAACTAACTGGATATAAAATATCCATCAACAATTTAAAAAAAAAAAAGAAATAAAGCGACAATTTATTACTTAAAAATACTAATTTGAGAAATATCATAAATAAAATTGTATATGAATGTTTTGAAATAAAAAATTTACAAAAGTATTAAAACTAGAAAAAAAAATTTCTTAGAAGAAAGAATATATTAGAGAAAAGAATAAATATATCTATATATTAAAAAGTGATATAGAGAAGTTTAATTTCATTTATTATATATATATATATATATATAAATATTTTAAATTTTATTTTAGTATTATCGCGTTTGAATTACATGTTTCCTTTGATTCGATATTTCACTAATTCATTGTGCTTACGTCAACTTGTCAATGTGACGTCACTATATTGTAAAAAATTATTTTTCTATAACTTCCGTTAAGCAATTTCTTTTAAATTGCCATTTATAGAAAATACACTTTTAGTTCAAGTATCGTATATACCATATAAATAAAATTGTCAATATCTATAGGATACAATTCTACGAAAGTTTAGGTAAGCTTTAAAATCTTCTTGTAGCGTAAATAACTTTATATAGAGTTGCAATAGTTACATCAAAACGGTTTCTTTGCCATTGTTCGTAGCAAGTGCTTCCGTTGAACATCGTTAAGTTTGTTTTTTTTTTTTTATTAAATTCTTAGGTTTGTCAGAATGATTATGAGACATTATTTTTTTTATTTTAATTATATTTAATTAAAATTATTTTTTAATTATAGATTTTTGTATCCAGTGATTGTTTTACAGCGAACCAAAATGAGTTATGGTTATCAAGTAAGTATACTTACTTTCTCTTTTTTATCATAAATTTTTTTTTGTAATATTATACATTTTTATATTTCGTAACAAATTGAAATATTTATAAATGAGATATTTTCAATGAAAAAATATGAAAATGAGTCTCATGGGTAGATATCATTTTTCTCAATATGCAGTAATCTTATATGCAATGTAATATGCATTTTTAATGCAATTTTATTCAAAATTCTTTTTTATTTGAAATAATTAAGACCTGCATTCCTTCTATTTCCTTTTTTCCAACTGCCTTTTTTCCAGAGTATATATGAAAATCTGATTGTAACATTTTCTATTTGTACTCTGACTATCAAAGGGACCACCACCACCAGTGATTCCTGGAAATGTAAAACCACCAACATCATTTGGGGCTCCACCTGGCACACCCTCTGCCCCCGGTGCTCCGCCTTATTCTCAAAGTGACAACATAGGCTTTACAAATATTCCTCCTGTATCTTTTGGAATGCCACAGCCTTATTCTTCTCAAGTCTTAACTCCTTATCCAACACAACCTTGTCATCCTATACCTAATCAATATCCTCAATATCCTCCTCCAACTCCAGAAACTCCTCAACAAATGCCTTTACTTATGCAAAAGTCGACTTCTTCTTATCCTCAGCAAATGCAGCAATCATATTTAAATCAATTTACAGTATATCCACAACAGCAAAATTATAATTATCCAAATCTTCAGACTATATCAGACTCAAAAGAATATTTTAATACATCTTCTCCTTATACCTTTGGTCCCAATGTTTATTCAAATAATTCAAGTTCCTATCAAAGCGGAAGCTATCCTGGGGGGCAGGGTGCAGGATTCTATTCTCCACACAAGGATAGATCTTATCAAGCTCATCCAGCCCCAGCCCCCCGGAGAAATCAGTTTGCGCCTAAGGTGAGATTAAATGAAGATATATATAAAAGGCTACATTCTTTTAGATACTAAATGTATTTTACTTAATACTTCCTTATTAAAAATATTGTATATGATTTGTTTTTTGGGTTACAGTTATCTCCTACAGTCATATCATATAATGATTTTGATGCCAGAGCAGATGCAGAAATTTTAAGGAAAGCAATGAAAGGTTTTGGTACAGATGAAAAGGCTATTATTAATGTACTTGCCAATCGCAGTAATCTACAGCGCCAAGAAATTGCTGTTCAATTTAAGACTTTATATGGGAAGGTAAAAAATTAAAATTTAATATATAATATAGAAAAACAATTATTAAAAATTAATTAAAATTTTTTTAATAATAAAATAGGATCTTATAAAAGATTTAAAATCCGAATTATCGGGCAATTTCGAAAAATTAATTCTTGCTATGATGATGCCATTACCACAATTTTATGCTAAAGAATTGCATGATGCAATGGCAGGTATTGGTACCGACGAATGCGTTCTTATCGAAGTATTGTGTACTATGTCTAATCATGAGATTTGTGTAATTAAACAAGCTTATGAAGCAAGTAAGTTTTATTTGTAATAATGTTATGTAATATTACAAATTCTTTATTAAAAATTTTCAATATTTTTTTTCATTTAGTGTATGGAAAAACATTAGAGGATGATTTAAGAGATGATACTTCTGGAAATTTCAAGCGATTAATGGTATCATTATGTTGTGCTAATAGAGATGAATCATTTGATGTGAATCCTGCATCTGCTATAGAAGATGCAAAAGAACTTCTCAGAGCTGGTAATTTCTGTAATAATATAAATGTTTCATGATATATTTCATATTTTCAAAATCTTTAAAATTATTATTTTGATTTTTCATTTTAGGTGAACTTCGTTTTGGAACTGATGAATCAGTATTTAACTCAATACTTGTTCAAAGAAATGTTCCACAACTGAAACAAATATTTGAAGAATATGAAAATATTACTGGTAACAACATTGAAACTGCAATCAAAAACGAGTTTTCAGGTGATATTAAGAAAGGTCTTTTAGCAATTGGTAAATAAATATTATATTGTTTTACATATATATTTTTAAAATTATATATTAATGCAAAATTAATTTATAGTGGAATGCGTTAAAGATAGAGCAGGTTTTTTTGCTGAACAATTGTATAAAAGCATGAAAGGTCTTGGTACAGATGATGATCGTTTAATCAGATTGGTTGTTACTCGTTGTGAAATAGACATGGGAGAAATCAAAGAAATATTTAGACAGCGATATAATGAATCGCTGGAAGATTTTATTTCCGTTAGTATATTTAATAGATAATATAATAGATAAATAATATGATATAAGAAAATAAAAAATCAAATCTAATGATCATATTTTTACAGGGTGATTGTTCTGGTCATTACAAAAAATGTCTTCTAGCACTCATTTCTTAAAACTATTAACAGAAGTTATATTTGGTTCCATTTAATAACTTTTTCAAATACATTTTACAACTTATATATTTGTTTATATATTCTTCATTCTTTAATGTGTTGATGTAAATGAATGATATATTGAAATATTATAATTTACATAAAAACTTTTAATTACAATTTTAATTACATAAAAAAATTTATAAAAGTTTACATATATTACTATAAGGTATAAGGTAAAGCTTTGTACTATGAATCTCAAATCTTTATATTATTGTTAAAAATTGAAATGTTATAAAAGTATTAATTACTAATACTACAAATCTATAATAAAATATTTAAAAACGAAGTATTTACGATAAAATGATAACTAGTATTTTAATATTTATAAAATTTATTGTTATCATTTTTATTTTATATATGCATATATATATATATATATATATATATTTCTATATAATATTATATATTTTATGAATATTCTAAAATAAAAATAAATGAAAGAAAATAAAAATGCAAATTTTAAATATTTTAAAATTTTATTAAATAAATAATATATTTACAATTGAATATATTTATCATTCCTTAATTTACCAAGAAATTCTTTGAGGATAAGGCTGATCATTCCAATAAAAAACTTTATTGATAAAAATATAAAATTGCAAAAAATTTATTATTAATGTAGTTATTGATTCTGCAATAATTTGCCATGTTTTTGGTTTTTTAATAAAACAACGATAAAGTATATATGGAATGATAAAATATCTTGGTTCTATTAATAATTGTGGAATAAGTACTATAGAAACCATAAGAATATAATTAATCTGTGTTATAAATCTTAAATGTTTAAGCCCATGAAACATTGTATACAAAGTGAATGAGTATAATGGTACTAAAAAATATTTGAATTGTTTGTATTTTCCCATAAACTTATTCCAAAAGTAAAATACATAATGTCTATTATCAGCTAACATATATGGATGAACAAAAGTATTAAAATGAACAATTATAATTAAAAAAATAATAATACAACTTGCAAATATCCAATGTTTACTAATAAACTTAAAATAATTTTTCCAGGAAATAATCATGTATGGCCATAAAAAACAAAATAGAAAAATAGAAAAATATAACAATTGAGGAATATGAAAAGTAGGAATATGAGCTGTTCTATCACCAACTACAATTCCTTTGTTCCATAGAACAAAAGAAACAAATAATAAACATACTATAATGTATGGAAGCAATTGTACACACAATTGTAGGATAAATTTTGCAAGTAACTTCCATTCATGATATGTTTCTTCTATTATTCTTTTCCATAATAGCTAAAAATTACATAATAATATAAATTTTAAATATGATAAATATTCTTATTTTTTTTGTAATAATAATTTACTCACTTTTAAATAAATTATTGAATTATACTGCTCATATGAAATTAATTTATTTATTTTATGATCTAATAAATCAAATAAATATTCCACAGTAATAAATGCAACCCAAATAATATTTGTTTGTCGAATTAATATAGACAAAAATCCTGTATATTATAATTAAAATTGCTATTTTTGAAATTTAATATTCTTGTGATATTCTACAATTTCTTTTTATACATACCTATAAAAGCTGCAGTTTTAAATTGTTTATATAAATGTAACATTAACATCAATAATATTGCATTAACTGATGTAACATCTGTATAATATAAAAAATGCCAGAAAAATAAGGGTGGAAAAAACATAATATTACAAGCCACAATAAGTTTCATCCAATCATTCCATCTTTGTTTCCAATAAATTATTGAAATTTTTTTAATTATATTTTGAGCAAGATAGAGATTTAGAAATGTTCCAAACAAGTTTATGCATCTCATGTAAAAAATATTACAGAGTTTCAAAGGTGATAAAATTAGAGTTGCAATTAAATATAAACCAGGCAAAGTGGTAATTTTAGGATTCCACTGAAAATAACATTCTCTAAATATATTCAAATATAATTTTTCATTACTTTATTGTTTTTTGTGAGAATTATTAATATTTAATAAATAATTTAATGATATAAAAGAACTTCAAATGATATATATATAAATAAAAGAAAATTTATAACTTGTCTTTAAGATGTCAAGTTGTAAAATGATTTATGTATAATTAAAATAATTATATTTTTTGAATACTCATAGACAATATTTAATAACACTATATAATATATAATATTCAATAATAATATTTTATTTTACAAAAAGTAAAAAATAATCAAAACGTACCTGTGTAAAATTATTATTACAATATTGCAAAGTCTGAGATACATGAAAAACCTCATCGATAAAATAGTAAGGTTGTACATGATTTAAATAAATAAATAATATTACTATACTTGAACAAATTATTATTATTAATATTTTTTGTGAATATTGAATAAGTTTAGTCATAGATTCATTCATCATTTCTTTGATGAAATAAAAAAAAAAATAAAGATTTATAGATTTAGAAAAAATAAAAATTTATAATTATACAAAATATCGCACTCAACCAAAGATATGATAAAATATTATAACGATCATTTCAATGTCATATATATCTGTCAAAAATTTCAAGAATCATATTTTAATAATTAATTTAATTTTATAATTTAATACATTCATTTAGAATGCCTTATACTTTTTGTGATATTAGTAATTACTAAAACATTTTGAAACACTCTGAAGTTAACGCTAAATCAATATTTTAAAATCAGTCGATATATCGATTTATAAAAATTATAATTTAAAGAGGGAGCGGGAACATAAATAAAAAATCCATTAAGTAATTTTAAAAATATTAAGTTTAAAAAAATAAGTTTTATATTGTTGTTTAATAAATGAATTTCACAATAATATGAAGTAAATAAGTTTATTCGAACTTAATTTCAGATTGAATAAAATAATCTGAGCAATTTTTTTTTTCCTTTTATCTGTAGAAATATTGGTAGAATACAAATATTAATATTATACAAATAAGTGGATTGCAAATATTAGGTTGTTCTAATATGTTACGCTTCTTATTTAAATATTGTGCTTATTTCCTATTTTATTTAATTAAAATCTTTAAAAAAATGAATACATTAAACAAAAACAATAATATAATTAATATTTAATATTTTATACTTTTTTTTAAGGATATGTTGTACAGGAATTAGGAAATAATTTATCAATATACCAATTCTTATAAATATTTGAAATTTAAAATTAAAAATTAAAAATTTTGTATATATATATTATATATATATAAATTCACAACAAAATTTTTATTAATTTTTGTTAATTTTACGAAATTCAAAACTATTATTAAATTTTCAAATTAAAATAGAAGCAAATATAATTCATTCTAATAATTTGTTATTAAACATATTAGTATAAATAGATTAAATTGAATTTTGTTCATTCCTTTCTTTAATATGAATCCTTTAATTCTTGAATGACCGTGTACAATTCCTCCTCGATGTATTATTAAATGGAGCTTATAAAGACTATAATATATTAGTATAACACATTAATGTTCAATTTGATTCTATTCCATTTAATGGTTTCCTGATCATCCAAATGTAAATCGTTTCACACTGTAAGTATCGAACTTTATGACATTTTTTACCTGAGAATAATTACAGGATAAATTTTTAATATACTGAATGTAAAATAATCGAAATTTGTTGAAGTACAATACACAATTATGTGTAAGATAGATATTTTGTAACTATCATACTGTAAAACATGATTCTTTTATACATATAGATATATTATACATAAAAAAGACATAGGCAAACTGTATATATCACGAATGTTAATGCATATACAAATTTATAAGTTTTGTATGTATGCACTATACAAAGCTGAGCATTTTCTTTATTTAAATTCTAGTATCTAATTTTTTTAAGTGAAGAGTATACTTATTAATCACTTTTTACTTCTATTTTCATTTTCTTAATCAGTCTAAAACAAATAAAGCATGATACAAATTATACATAATATATAAGTGACACAATTGCTTGAGAAACAAAATTATAACATTTTTGAGCTTATTACAAGTATATTACAAATATTTATTTTTATCAAATTACAGTAAATTCTAAACAGACCTATAAAATTGTTATATATAATTAAATATTTTTTTTATAAATTTAAAAGTTCCATAAAATCCAAATAAAAATAGAAGAAAGATATTAATTTATATTTTTAAATTAAAAATATAACTAATGAAAAAATATTTTGCATCCAAATAAAAATTTTGATATTTTTTAAATGATGTGTAGAATCATAGTTGTTAATAAATAATTTTAAACACAAAAATTTATATATTTGTAATGGATAAAAAATTCAATTAATGATAAATAAATACTTCATAACAATATTGAAATAAGATTGTTTCAATTATTTTAGAAAATTTTAATGTATAAAAAAGAATTGAAATCATGTTACAAAATATTCATAATTAAAAAAAATCACTCATGTTTGACTATTCAAAAGAAAGTGGAAAATTGTTTAATTCATTAACAACAGGAAGAATTTAATAAATATAATTTTATAATGTTACCAAGAGTTATATACTATAGAATTTAATACTTTATAAATTAATTAGTTTAAAATTATTTAATTAAGATATATAAAGTTTAAATTATATCCTGTTGCAAATGAATTAATACTTAATACTTTCTACATCTCCTAATAACTTTTCTTGTATCACACAGATTATAAGAAAACTATAAATTGTAGAATATCAGAAATGACATTATTGAATAATAATAAATCTTTTTAGCACGCAAACTTTTTCACTGCTAACAAACTAATATATATTACTTGCAAATATATCTTATCTCAATGAAAGCATTTTACTAAGCTTAATTTGAAGAGTATGCATTTTAACAAGGAAGAACTTATTCCTTCTGTTTCACATAGTAATCATTAGTTTTCGAAATTCGAGCGCACAATTGAAAAATGGCAGAAAATATATAAAACAGTATTCTTCAAACTCACTTGGCTACCTGAGATATTTTGTATCTTTCAGTCATTTAAAAATTTTCTAAAACGGAATAAAAAGAGGGGGAAAGGGGGGGGGAGAGAAAGAAAAAGAGAGAAAGAGAGAAAGAGAGAGAAAATAGGGCATGTACTAAAAAGTACACATGCTAACACTGAAAGCAATATCTAGAAAAATATCAAAAAAGTATATGCTTATTTTTATTCAATCTTTTGTCTCTCCTATTGAAACTTAAAACACACGGTAACTTATACTTTTGTACGCGTTCGATTCTAAATATTGCTTTTAATGTTTTTCAATTTCTTAAAAGAAAAAATGAAAAAGAGATGAGTGAAATTACGAGATTGGAAGAGACATGTTTTTGTTTTATATAGAATAACGAATTGTTATAATGTTATCAGCACTTGTGGAATGCCTGCAGTCAATGTTATCTCAAATACTAAATACATACACTAAAAAATTATATGTTTCATATAACTATAACCACTCCTTAAAAAAACATCAAAGAATACTAGCAAGTTATTTATACATTTAGCATCACTCCCATGGATAAAGGAAATCCTTTATAATAATGATAATAAAAAATAAAAAAATAAATTCGTTTATATATTATATATTGAGACTTTAAAATTTTAATTGTAATGTTACAATCTTAAACTAAGTGATTTCCTTTTCTGTGAGAGCAATGTGTAACTAATACCGGTTCATTAAGCTTGAAAGTACTTTTTAAAGTACAAAAGATAAAAAGATAGCTATCTTAAAATAAAAAGCAACTTTTTGTGCAGATAACAAATAAAGAGCACTCCTTAGGAACTAATAAGACTTAAACATTATTACCGAGATCTGAATAAAATCAACTTATAAAAATTAAAAATATCATATATACAATTATATTAAAAACAAAAATAACCTTCTAATAATAGGAAAATTTAAAATGATCAAAGTATTTTGTAGAAAGAAGTAGAGTCAAACTTAATGGAAAATATAAAAATAAAAAATAATACAAAAGAGATTTAATAGTTTTTACGTTTTTGTTATGTTTTTATAAAAAAGAAAAAAAAAGAAAAAATTATATTTTATTAAATTTTAACAAAAAAAAAAAGCAAAACATTTTAGATTATTGTAAAAAAAAAATATAAAAAATAGTATTGACATATTTACTTCATTTCTACAAATTTCTACCTATTATTAGAAGATTACCTGTATTTCTAATTTGTCATAGAATTAAATAAGTCATTTATTACTTAGAGATTGTAAAAAATTTTTTCTTATTTTTATTTCATCGTGTAACAAAATTGTTATAGTTGAAATATGAAACAAATGGATTTTATCCAATTTATATTATTTATCAAAATAAAAAAAATATGAATTTGAAAAATCTTTTAAAATAAAAAAAAATAAAAAAGAATACATAATAATAAATTATATTTTACATATTCTTTAATTCATTTCATTTTTTTGTAATTTAGAAATTATGAATATTAAAATATTATAGTCATTTAATTAAAATGACAAAATCCATTTTTTTTCATTTTCAATAAAAAAAAAGGAATTTAGTTACTCAATGAAATTATTAATTGCTATAAGACATATGTAGGCTGTAGAATTCTACTATAATAAAAGTACACTAAAAATATAGAATTAATCCTATTGACCGAAGGCCGATATGTAATATAAATGTCACAAATTTGAAATTGTGCCTGTACAAGCTATTCTAATATCTGTACATTGCAATAATACAATACAGTAAGTCAGCTAGATATGAATCACAACATAATTTATCATCATTTTATTGGAATATATTCTTCTTTCGCTTATTTTTAATGTAAATTATATTATCGGTCGATCGTAGTTAATTATATACAATTTTTTTTCTAAGTTATAAATAATTAACAGAATATTATTTGTTAAAAAATAAAAAATAATAGTACAGAAATTGAATGAAATTAATTAACTATATGGAATTTTCACAAAATTTATTTTTTTTTTTTTTATGCTTTAAATAGATGAAAATTATAAGGACGTAGTTTTTATATGTAATTATTTTAAAAAAACTAATATATCAGTAACAGGCAATGCCACAGAGTGCTCCATATCGTATCTCTAACGAATTATTGCTTTTTGCACTTTTCGAAATATTCGGAACGTCATTACGCTATGTATACCTACATATTGTGTAAAAATTACTTATGATCAAAGTTCAATCAAGCCTATGCATTGTAGCTTTGAAACTTTTCAAAAGATATACATTGAACCAAAAAGAAGAAAATATTGCAACTGCAGTTACTTCCGGTTGCTTTCGTTAATCTGATTTTGATATACAAACGATATTGTATCAGGACTCCGTAAAATAGTTGTTGCGTATATTACGCATTAGTAAACTGTATTGTCATTAAAAAATATTATTTTCTCGGGTACATTTGGCAAGCATGCACTTCTCAATTTGGAAGATCAAATCTTCAAGGGACTTCAATTGAATAAAGACTAATCGAAAATCAATGAAAACTACGAGAGGACGGTTCGCACTCTCCTCCAACGTGCTTCCCATTGTGATTTATTTCTTCTAGCGCTCCATCCAAATCCAAACCCAGAACCAATAATAACTTTATTAAAGTAAGCGAAGTTGTTATTGCTATTGCCATTAACGTGACCAATATTCGTGTTAAGATTGGCCAAATTAACTGCATTTAAGATACGAACAGCAGATGA
This sequence comes from Apis dorsata, assembly GCF_000469605.1. Classification (NCBI taxonomy): domain Eukaryota; kingdom Metazoa; phylum Arthropoda; class Insecta; order Hymenoptera; family Apidae; genus Apis; species Apis dorsata. The sequence continues at coordinate 563,395 of NW_006263671.1, read as the reverse complement.
GAGTCGTAATTTACTTGCTGGAGAACTAAACACCAACTTGCGGCTCTGTTTATTATTGTTGCTGATATCCTCGCTACTGCTCGTACTATGGCGGTCACTTAATTGTTTTGCCGTATGGGAATATTCAGTACAAAATGATTTCACCATTGATCATTGTCGATACGTTTGAGATGATATTCCATTACCAGGTGTCACGTAATCTCCAATCATCAAGCTGGGATTCACTGGATAATGTGAAGTATTGCCAAGGACCAGCGATTGCTGGAAAGTAACACCAAGCTGTAGCGCGAAAGACACGCAGGCAGGCGTACACTTTAGTATCCTTTTGCTTTAATTTTATTAATTATTTAGCGAGCTAAATTTGGTGCAAACATTTATACATATTGTATATGAATATGGTGCATATATGTTAGTACACTTTGGTACCATAAAGATTAGCTCGCTCATAATCTAATTAAAACATTTTTACACTTACCGTAGCGGGAGATGTAAACATATTTGGTGTAATTCCACCACCTATTAATTGTGCTGCTTGTGTACTTGTTGCTGTACCTCCTACTCGACCCCTACCTGTACTTGAAATCGAACCTGGATGAATATTTGGCTGGCCTCCTAAATTAAACCCACACAAAAAATAATTATTTTATATTCTTAAAATAAAAAGTTATTTTTTTAACTATATTTTACCTATTGCAAGTAAATTACTGGGATTCACTGCCGCGGTAGCGTCCATAGAAACTTCTCCTAAACCATTCACAGACATTCCATTCACCATATTTACTGCTTGTCTGGCACCTTGTGCATCTAAGGTTGTCCAATAAGACTCGCTAGGTGAAGTATTATTTAAACCAGGTGGAGGTTGCGCTGCTGCACCTGTGTATCTAAAGTATGGATTTTTCAAATCCAAAGTATTACTACTGCTTTCCATATTCGTTCCTTCCAGTTTTAATTCTATTGTTACATCGTATGATTGTCTAAAACATTGTTTTATATGAAATTACATATATATTTTATATTAATAAAATTTTGAAATTTTATAAATTAAATTATTATTACTTATAGAATTTACTTCACCTCTTATTCGCAATAAGAATAACTTTTCCAGATAATAGCTGACCACTTTTACAAAACAAAGGATTTTCCAAAAGACAACGAACTTGATACCAATGGGTAAGAGGTTCTGTTGGAGCTGTACTTAACCAAACCTGTTGTGTTGATCCAATAAATGCAACATCAAACCAAAATGCAAGGCCATGACAAGTACCACTTTCCAATATATGAAAATCAACATCGATTTCTAAATAGATAAAATGAATAGATAAAATGAAGTAATATATTTTTGTTATTAAATATCTTATTTATATATAATATATTTTATGAAAATCATATACAATATACAAATTTTCACCTATTTTATGTAAATCAGTCTCATTAGCAGTTTGAAAATCTACAATATGTCTGATAGATTTAGCCATACAAATTCTTATATCAAAGGTATCAACAATTGGCTGTCTAAAGTATTCTTTCATCGCGTTATTTCGCATTGCTGAAAGATCTACACCATGAAAACATGTTTGGTACCAAAAATTAGCTTTATTAAATTGCTCCATATAAAGATTTTCATCGGAAAACGGTGCGATGTGAAGATCTCCTCGAGAGGGAAACATTCTTCCACCTGTATAATAATTATTTAACTGTTGCTATTATAACAGGTGTAAATGAATTAAAAAAAAAAACTGTAAAATATTTACCTGGAACTAACCACTTTTTAGCATGAAGATATGTTTCAAGCATTCTTTCATTGTACAACATATAACCCATTGGTTCACTCACTATGCAATCTACTCTTTCTGGTAAATCAATTTCTTCTATTTTACCAGCTATGACAATAATCTTATCTGATAAATTATTTGCAGCAACTAATAGTTCTGCATGATTTGCCATATTACTTGCTTCCACTGCATATACTTTCTTTGCACCAGCTTGAACTGCAAAGAATGATAATATTCCAGAACCTGCACCTACATCTAATACAACTTTATCTTTAAAGTCAGAGAGATTTCCTAGAATTGCTCGCTGGTAGGTACTAGTTCTAATATAATCTTGCATCATATTTTGTTGCTGGGATAGATAACCATAAAATTGAAAATATTGCATAGCTGAAGATTCTTCCGTCCTTTCATTAAATGCAGAAATACCCTTGCCATTTTTTAGTTTCAATATTTGTGAATGAAAATTTCTAAAATCTAAAAAAATGTTATTAATGATATAAAAAATTAGATTAAATAGCACAATTTAAATATGTAATTGTTTATTAGCTCACCTGTTTCATTAGCAAATGTTATAAGTAAACTATCTGTATCAAATGTGAATACATAACTTCTAGATGAAACTCTAGAACATTCTGTACTAGGAGTTACTGGGAATTCCAATAATGTTGTTTTATCCCTACCGATTATGTCTCCTATTGAGAAAAATAAAAGATATAAAAAAATATCTTTAATATTCATAAAATAATTTAGAATTATTAATATTTTTAAAATCTTCTTAAAATTATTTAAAATATTCTTTCTATATTTAAAATATTTTTATTATAAAATTTTTGTTATGATAAAATTAAATTATTAAATTGTTATATTAATAAATTGTTAAAAATTAAGAAGAAAAATTTGAAAACAATAAATAAACATAATTATATGTTTTGGATTTTCTTTCTCGGAATATAAAGAATAATTTCAAATGTTTAAACAAAGATTTACTTATTAAATTATTTAAAATTTATTAATATTTATTATAAACGAAAATTATATTTATATAAGAGAATAATCACATCGTAAACGTTGTATATTCAACTAAATAGTTAAAGAGAAATATAACAATACAATATTAATAGTATTCTATTTTTTATATATTCTTGTATAACAAATTAAAAAAATTTCAACAATCATATATACTAACAATTGTTATTAAATTTTAATTTAAAGAAAGATTATAAACGCTTATTTAAGTATGGTTATGTTGTCTACTTCACAACGACAATAATATAATTTGTAATTAATTATTTATTGACAAATAAGTACCTGCAAGGAATTCAATGCTAAGACCTTGTGGATCATAGTTGATATTAAGCGTGACCGGCTTATTAAATTTTGCTGTTGACTGTCCATTGTTTGACAAAGTCGATACTGTCACCGCGCGAAACACTTTCGCCATTTTTAGACACCGCGTGCGTATTGTACGCTGCAGTTCTGTAATTGGTTCTACTACGCTTGTCTTATCTTAACGTTGTTTTCCGGAAAATTTTCAATAAAAACAAAAAAATATACGATATCGCCTCTTTCGATACAAATCACTCAAATAATATTAAACAGATCTTGCTTAAAATTACAATTTTTCACGTTCGTAGACCGAACCATCGACTAACCACCCCCGGCGCGTATTACACACGCGCAATAGAGTTACTAGAGTACTGAATATATAGCTAATTAAACTCCCTAGATTCACAATAACTCTAGATCATGATTAAGATAAAGGTGAAATGTATTACTATTGCATTAATTATAGATATGTAATTGTATCGTCTATATTTTTACTAGATATTTCATATATTACTTGCAATTAAATATTAAAATATATTTAAAATATTTTTTTATAATTTACATTTTTTGTATAATTGTTAACTTTTGAATATGAATTATTATCTATATTTTCTTTATAGGAAATACGGAAAATTTGATTAATCCAATACCAACTTAAAGTTATACAAATATATATTTTACAAAAATTTTAAAAATTAATAAGATATATATAATTTTTAAAAGCTTTGCATTAAATTAAGGATGTTATATTATATATATATTATTAATCTTTATTATATAATAATTTGATTATTAAATTATGAGATTGTTAATAAAATGATAACCAATCAAAATCAGGTTTTGAATATGTGTATAAAATCTGAAATGTTATTGGTCGCAAAGTTATATGCACGGAAGTTTTATATATTTTCTAGAACGACCTGTACGAATCACGCGCATACGATTAGTGGTATACGATTCTCTGATCGATAAATACGAGTTGGAGAATAACTCGAAACTCGAAAGCTAGCGGCGTGGCTGATTGCTCACCCCCATTTTTGACAGTGCATCTGAAATATTGCACTCTCTCAAAAAATGACTGCTCACGACCAAATGCGTGCTATGCTCGACCAATTGATGGGAACTGGACGGAATGGTATGTATTATCATTTCACATAGAAACACGATTATTTTTTGTAACTTTATTATTTACAGTTATCTGAAATCTTTCATACAAAAATACAAGATGGTGGCTTACACTTTTCATCATATTCACTTATATATTCATCTATTTTATTAATAAATATATCATAATTTTAGGTGAAAATAACAAATTTCAAGTGAAGTACTCGGATCCAAAGGTCTGCAAGAGCTTTTTGCTGGCATGCTGTCCACATGAAATCTTATCATCAACAGTGAGTTTGTTTCAGTTATTACATATTGAATATCGATGACATACCATTGGCACTTTTGCACTACAGTAGAGCATTTTCGTATTTCCCTTTTGATACTTCTTTACATTAATATAAAAGCAATCAGACATCAATACCTAGTGATGTCATGTTTCATTTTTTTGCTATTACATTTTTTCAGCTCATTCTGGTTACACGATTCAATTGCTTTTTTTCTTTTTAGTAAATTTATTTGCTTTTTTTTTCTTTTTTATGTTGCAAAATAGCAATGTTGCCAAGATACATATTTATTAATTCATTAAAAATAAACATAAATCACATGTATGAAATCTGTAACAATCTGTAACTATGAGTATTTTAATATTAAATTATGATTTGTGTTTTAATATTTTACAAATATTTGGTTTTTTCTTATACTTATATAAAATAAAAATGATATATAACAAAAATAATTAGAAATAGTTGTTACATTAATATTATTTGGTTTGCACATATATAACTTATAATAGCTTTAGATATTATATGTTTTATCCAAGCTTTTTATTGTAGAAAAAAAATATAATAACATTGATTATATATGAAGTATAAATAATTTTTATTATAATAATTTTAGTAATAATAATTTAGTATAGTGTTTAGTTTCATATTTTATTTTTTCACTAATAAATAAACAGAAATTAAGAATCTTTAAAAAAATGTATAATTTTATATAAATAAACAAATATTATATTTTATTATAGAATCTTTAATCAAAAAATAATTATTCTTATCAATGAATTTATATTAACATTTATATATATAAAATACAATATATTTTTATATATTTTATACACTAAATGTATAAATATATATGTACATGCATATATAATAGAAAGAAATAAAATAGAATAGAAAGAAAAATTATACACATATATATTTCATATTATACATATAATCATCTTTTATTGTGCTATTAGTTAATATTATTAAACATCTTTTTATTTTTTTCAATTTATCTTATCATATTTAAATGATATTTTATATTTTTTAAAGATAAAAAAAATATATTGGTTTAATGATTGTATATTGATAAATTTAATAAAATAAAATTATTTTATTATTTTTATGCATTTATTGTTCTTTTTATTTTTTTAAAAAATCAATATATATATTTTGTAATACATCTATATAATATTATATTTTGAATCGTGTAACTATGAAATTATTTGACTATATTGAATTACAATTTTTATCAAATTATTCAAAAATAAGTCTGGTTGCGAAATTTTTTTGAATAAAGTATTTTTGTTTAATAACATTTATTTAAATATATATATATATATTTATGTATTATGTTAAATACACAAATACACTGACAATTCTTTTTTTTTTGTATTTGTATAACAATTTTTATAATTTTATATAGTATAAGGAAAAAATTTAAAGTATATTATACATAATATAATGTTATTTTTCATCAGTGCCAATTGGTCTGATCGATTTTATATAAAATACAAAATAATTAAACAATACAATTCAGTTTTGCAATATACAAATAATAGGATGAAATTTGTGTGATATATTCGGAGAATTGATTCCGATCAATTCACACCAGATAGGCGTTGAAGTGCAACACGGGGCAGCAAATAATGATAAACAAGAAATAGCCCTTTAAATTTTTTAAAAGAAGAAAATGAGATATAGAATATTTTAATTTTTGGTTTAAAATATTATTCATATTATATCATTATTTATCTTATATTATTTTTGAAATCAATTTCATTAGTTTATGAAATAAAATTTCATGGTACAGTAAATTATAAATAATAAATTTTGTACATAAATATGTATCTGCATAAAGAACTTAATTTAAATATATTAATTGTCTCCTAAAATATATTTTATAAATATACAACCCAATATTTTTCAAATCCATCTTACTTCTTTTCTTCGTGAAACCTAGAAATATATTAAAAAACTATATTTATTTTAATAGCCCCATACAATCATGAGACATACATGTAGGAAATTTCGAATGATGTAAATACGGTTAATATAGAAGCAAATATTTTATGTTTATAGTGAAAATATGATTTTCTATCAACAAGATAATAGTATTTTATAGTACTGCTTCGCGCATTTCTTTGTCATCTTGTGCGAATTGGTCCAAAGGGTGTTTGTTAAAAAAATTGAAAATTCAGTTTCTTTTTTATTATTCGATTCTATCTAATCGCCAAAATACTTGTAGTAAGGCGACATTACAAATTATTTTCTATAATATGTTATATGTTCGCTTCAAATTTTCTTTAAAAAATGGTTTTAAATGAGTAACTGCATTTTCAGCTCAAATATATTTCACATTTATTCAAGCAATTATTAAAAACTTATTTAAAAAAAATTTTTAATTATCTTATTTTTTAATTTCAGCAAATGCAATAAACGTGAATACCGTTGTGGTTAAAAATTTCTTACCATTGAAAATGCGAGTCAATATAAAGCGTGTATATTAAGTGTTTGTAATGTCACATAGTAGGGAATTGTTACATTTAGTTCTTATTTGTAATTTTTTTCATTCGATGATTAAAAAAAAAAAAAAAAAAGAACAAAGAATTATATTTTATTTAGTTCATGTTAAAGAATTTGCTTGAAAGTATTACATGTTCAGGGACATTAATAAAAGGAGACTCGCAGCCTAGCATTCGGTGCATAGGAGGGCGTCTCTTATCGCAGTTAGCAAGCACCCTTCTAATATTTTACGCTTAGGTTTATTAGGGTAATATTATAAACAGTTTTACAAGATACAAGAGAAAAAAAATAAATAAATAAAACGAAGTATTTAAAGATATTAATTTGA
>NW_006263671.1:553640-555992 GCF_000469605.1 Apis dorsata | reverse complement strand
AAAAAAAATTTTAAAAAAAAAAAAAAAAAAAAAAAAAAAAAAACGAAATATTTCTGGCAAATACTCGCGAGAATGACGAATATACAAGTTCACTAATGTCAATGTACCTACAGTTCTATTTCCAGAGTCTCTGGAAAAAGCAATTCCAATCAGATCCATTGTACAATATTGTTGCGAGTATTGTCCGCTCATATGTCGTGTTGTACTTCTCGCTCTCACATGCGCGTTACTGTAAGTACTGAAAAGCGAAGAGGACGTACGTATTACAATTCTACAATTTGATTATCTCTTAACATAATTCAAATACTAGGTATATTAATTTGATTAATAATATATAAAGGCGAGCGGTTACCTCAGCCCCTCTACCGGTCAACGGTGGCGAGGCTGAGTGTTGAATATTAATTCCGAGACCCCGAAAGGCCTGTATAAAGTTGGTGAGTAGCGTCATGCTGATTCATGAGACGATGTCTTATTGTCGCTTCTTACTAATAATGCCGTTTACGGCAGGTAGAAATGAAGTTTACTTTGAAAGTATGTGTGAAAATCGTATTCATCCTCGGAGATATAATGGGTACAGGAAATGAAGCAGTGATCTGTAAGTAAATTAAAAAAAAAAAAAAAAAAAAAAGAAAATAAAAAAAAAAAAAAAAAAAAAAAAGGAAATTAAAAAAAAAGACAAAAGAAAGGAAATGCGAATTGCCAAGAAAAGTACATTTTTTTTTTTTTTTTGAAAAATTGAGTCTCGGAATTGTAAATATTTCTTTTTTAAAACCAAAATTTGTCTTCTTTAATTAATTAATATATAATAAAACTTCGATTGGTTAATTCATGTAAATTTGTCATATAGATGGATAAGTTTCAATATTATTACAATTCATTCAAAAGATTTTTTGATTAACTTTCAATTTGTAAAAAAAGAAAAAAATGTAAACGATTAATTTAATGAAATCTTCAATCGAGGTTTTAGTTTATGTTAATCTTGTGATGTTAAAATTCAAATATTTTCCAATTCATCATTGTTTTAAACATGTGTATCATTAGGGAAAGTCTATGTAGAATTGAAATGAAATATGAAATTATTAATCATAATGCATATTATTGTAACGCGCAATAGTATTCCTTTCAGTTTATATTCACATAAAACTTTAAATCTATTAAATCTCCGTTTTATTTGAAAATAATAATGATAATTTAAAAAAAAGAAAGAATGAATGATTGAGCGAATAAATGAGTGAGTGAATGAGAGAGAGGAAGAGAAACAGAGACAGAGACAAACTAAAATCAAGAGGAAAATTATACAATGATCGTTAATGATTAAGCGTTTATTTTGGCAATTTGCAAGGCGATAAAATTACCCATGAGAAAAAAAGAGAGTGAAAAGTGGCATGAACAGTGAGCGAGAGGGAGAGAGACATTTATTTAGGGGAACTATACAACGCGCCAGTTTTATTAGAAAAATTTTCTTCAACATTGGATGTACGTATTGAATTCGTTTTCTAAATCGTCTAGAATTCACATATGGCAATTTCGTGTTCTACGTATATAGTATAATAAACCTATTAGGCTATAAGTTGTTTCATAGACCATTGAACATATGAACTTAAGGTGTGTGCTGATTGTAGCTTCATTGCCATCGCATTGTCGTGTCAGGCGGAGAGGTGTTACCACTCTGTAAGTGAACATAACAAAATATTTATCTGTAAATTGAATTGCATTTTTACTTTGTCTATAAACAAAAAAGAGAAAAAAATATAATGATAATATTATATTGGTCGAATGTAAGTATATATGCGTGTATATATGTATGAATAAATAAATATATAATATAGTATATTTATTTATTCGATTTAAATAAAAATATATATACACGTAGATATAATTACTTTGTAAGCTCGAATATTTATATCGAAAGTGTTTGTATATTCTTATACCTAAATAAAAAAAAAAGAGAAGGGGAAAAAAAGATATATTTACACGTATCTTTCTAGATAATTAGGGTTTTTAATTTCTGCCGTTGTTATGTTTTAAATAATTTAGTTAATTTTATCTAAGATTTAACTAGTTTAGTTTCTATTTACGGAACAGCCAATTGAGAATCTTGTTCTTGTCGTAATATAATCTTTCATAAAACAAGTCGGGAGGGATTATATGTATATATATGTATATATATATATATAAAATAAACCCAATGAGGCTTCTTGAAATTGAATATAATAATAAGCTAATATTAAATGGTTTGTGAATCGCAGCGCATGGACCTGGGAGAATGCCCCCAGATTCACGACTTGGCCCTACGGGCTGACTATGAGGCTGCGCAAAAGAAGAAGGACCATTTTTACGACATCGATGTGA
>NW_006263671.1:544304-553261 GCF_000469605.1 Apis dorsata | reverse complement strand
TTTTTTTTTTTTTTTTTTTTTTTTTTTTTTTTTTTTTTTTTTTTTTTTTTTTTTTTTAATATCAAATATATTATAAATTGGACAGTTTAAACGGAAAGTTTAAATTTTATAATATTTCTCAAAACTTATTTTATAATTTTCGAATACTTTTCTTTATATTTCAAGGCTATGGAACATTTACAAAATTTTATTGCCGATTGCGATCGTCGTACAGAGCAAGCAAAACAACGTCTCGCGGAAACGCAAGAAGAACTTAGCGCTGAAGTAGCGGCAAAGGCGAATAACGTTCATGTACTCGCTGAAGAAATTGGCAAAAAATTGGCTAAAGCCGAGCAACTTGGCGAGGAAGGCTTTGTTGAGGAATCCATGAAGCTTATGGGTGAGATTGATGAATTACGAAAGAAGAAAAATGAGGCTGAACAAGAATATCGAAATAGTATGCCTGCATCCAGTTATCAACAACAAAAATTAAGAGTTTGCGAGGTTTGCAGCGCATATCTTGGAATTCATGATAATGATCGACGATTAGCGGATCATTTCGGTGGAAAATTACATCTAGGCTTTATCAAGATTCGAGAAAAGTTAGCAGAACTTCAAAAAACCGTCGAAGAACGACGCAAAGAAAAAAGAGAATCGTTATTGGATAGACGCAGAGATAGAGATAGAGACGATCGTGAACGTGATCGTGATAGCCGACGTGGAGGATTGGCTTATAGAGACAAAGATCGCGATCGCGATCGTGAACGTGATCGTGACCGTGACCGTGATCGCGACAGAGATCGTGACCGTGACCGTGATCGCGACAGAGATCGTGACCGTGACCGTGATCGCGACCGCGATCGTGATCGTGATCGTGATCGTGATCGCGATAGAGATCGAGACCGCGAACGGAGAGATAGGGATAGGAGAAAGTCACGCTCTCGAAGTCGCAGTCGTGGAAAAAGGTAAAAATCGTGAAAATTTACATTCTAATATTTTCTATAATAAATGTTTCGTGTGAAAATTCAAATAACATTTTGTTATCAAAATTGAAATCTGTAAACAAATAAAATATAATTAGATTTTTATAGTTTTAGTTGCTAAGAATGATTGTTTGATTTGTTTCAGATCAAAACGTTCACGCAGTAATAGCCGTAACCGTCGATCCCGTTCTCGTCATAGTGGATCTAATGATCGAAAAAGATAAAATTAATTATTATTTTTAATTATGCTCAATCATTTTTTCTTCGTATGAATTATCACGTGCTTATTTGTGCACAATGTATTTAAAAGAAAAAGAACGAACAAAAAGAAACAAAATATTTGCAGAATCATTTTTTCAATAGAGATTTTTTTTCAATATAAATTAAGATTTGTACATTATGTCCATCACACTTTATTGAGAATATCAATATTTCGAAATATATCTTTATGTAAAATTAGATATATTCACCTGTCAATGTAAAAACAGGAATGAATTTATTAGATATTAATATACTAATATACTTATTCTATTTGATCTTGATATATCGATTATACTTTTAAATCTAGTTATTTCATGTACATAAGAATAATTCAAGCATAAATCCATAATATTTGAAAATGTTACATATTTATAATATGATTACATGATTTTATGTGATTATTATATAAGCATAAGAAATGAAGATATGATCTAAAAATATATACATTTAAATAATTATTGGTTCAAAATACTGCAATCATGCATTTTCTCATAACCTTATATTTTACAAGTTAATTCGTAAAACAAAAAAAAACAGCAGAGTTATTACTGTAAAAAGTTTCGATTATAAATTGCCTTCTAAGAATAAAAATTTTAACGGTTCATAAGTTTTATAACTCACTTTTAGCAGAAATTAAAAGATACAGTTAGAAGTTTATGAAACGTCATAAATTTTTTTCTAAAGAACAAGGTTTATACGCGAAATCCTTAACAACAATAATAACTGTGATACAGAGCTGTGAAAGCTTCAAATTTCTAAAAATCGACAAATAAATTAAAATACGATATATTAAAATGTTTTATTAGATATTAAAAAATGTTAATGATAAAATATATGTAATTAATACTGTTTAAGAAGGGATATTTATTTTAAGAGTCATGTACATAATAATTATTGCAGAGCTATTTGTACATACAAAAGTTTTGCTTAAATTTACGTTTGAGGGAAGAAGACAGAACTTTGTTATATATTCGTATTAAGATTATTTACATTTTATTAATTTCAATAGTCCTTGCATTTTATAAGAAGTTAATGGTTTCTACACATACTCACGACCTTATAATAAACGAAGTTCAATCTACATTATCTTGGAAAATCAGTTTTACATATCCTGGTGTTCCTTCAAGGGGGACTGCGCAAAACGGACAAATTGCAATGTAACCATTTGTACCATGTGGAATTGCAACTTTTTCCCAATATCTGTAACATATATTTTTCCTATTATAAATATATATTGTTAAACAGATGAAAAACAAAGTATTATAGTATTCTCGATACTAACTTAACAGTTTTTTCTGTAGCCATATGTCCACAAGGTCTAAATGCATAAGTAGGAGGGCCACAATCAACATAAAATGCAGGTTCTATTCCCATAGAAAGTTTAACTACTGAACCAGCTACCAGACACATTGGACATCTTCTTGTGGCTTTATCTTTTTCTTGACCCCAATCATGGAGACCTTGTACATGTCCACATTTTAAATAAACATATGGTTGTTGTTGTGTTGAGTCTGTAGCTGCTTTACGTGGAATAACTAATGTATTTAAACCAACAGGACATTGTGGTCTTCCAGCATTTATAGCATCAACTAATTCTTCCAAATCATGTTTTGTCTATATAAAATTTTTTTTTTATTTTCAGTTTTCATGAATGTAAAAATTATAGTCTTTCTAAAAAAAATTATAATCTTACTGGTGATTTTGCTAGACCTTCGGCCGATCTCCAAAGTAATGTGGCACCACAAAGATCGATCAAAGTTCCATCTTGCAAAATGTTATTCTCATCTTCTACGACGTTTCCTTTTTGCTGGGCACTTCGACTTTCCCTTAGCGAAAAAACTCCACCACCTACACTAACTTCTCTCCAAAAGCCACATTGCGCTTCACCGCCACAAAACTGACCTCGCGGATGCATTATTAAAACGCCATTTGTTGTAAGCCCATCAATTTCACGATTTTCTTGCCACTTTGTTGCTTTTTCCTAAAACGATCAATTTTTATCTTTTTATAATTCTATATAGAAATAGTAATTTATAACTATGTAAAGAATATTACCCCTAAGAAGATATTTCTTGAACTATCGAAACCTGCAGCATATATTCTAGCAATTCTAGGATCTGATCGATCAGCTAAGATCCGACAGGCAAACCTACTAATTGTACTTTGAGCGACACGTCCCTCGTTAGAACCATCGCTTCCGCCTGCACACGTATCCATAACGACAAAATCAATAGGAGATTCGGAAGAACGTCCAACCTATATTATTCACATATATTATAGAATAATAATATAAATATAACGCAATATTAAAAAAAAAAAAAATATTAAATTTACCTGAAACATATCTGTTCCTTCATCTTCGGTATACTCGACGATAACGGCTTGTGTCCGCGAAAGAGTATATGAAATTGAGTGTTGTTTCGTATTAAGAATAGCTTGAGAGCTATGAGGTGTCTTAACAATGTAATGTTTACTGCGCTTTACACCATTTGGAACAGGTCTTTTAAATAAAACGAATTTACTTCTCCTTCTTCCTCTATCTCCTGGTGGCAGGAATCCATTGTAACTAGAATTGTAATATTGAATTGAATTTTTTTATTTTAATATTTTCATTAAAATGTAAGAAAAAAAAATTGTTTTCTTACCCCAGAATAACTAATTCTCCATATTTTACTAATTGTTTTGGTTTTTCATGACGATAACTGTGGGACCTATGAGGATTAGCATGTGAATGATTGTGATTATGTTTGCTGCGAGGACTGTGAGGTGCACCAACTGTTTCTCCTTCTTCCACAAGTAATGGACTTTCACTGCTACCACCGTCAGATCTGGAAGAATATAATTTAATAATTAATAGCAAAACTAGTAATTAATATTATTTTTATTGTATATTCAGTATATTCATAATATTATACTATATATAATGATTTTATTATAAAATATGATCATAAATGTTAGAAGAAATGAATGATTACTATTTCTGCCACCTTTTCCTTTTCTTACCACATTGTAAAATTTGATACAAGAGTTATGTTCCTTATATGTTGAAATATTCTTCGTATTCTTAAACCTAATAATGAATATAAATATTTTTACAAATATTTTCATATGGTGGAAGTACCTAATTTTATTTTTTTTATTTAATTATATTTTTTTTTAAATTATAAGTTATTTAAATTTTAAAGGTGGATGTCAGTAACATAATTGGTATCAGTTAGATTATAAATTTATTATATATATATATTTTTAAAATGATAGAAATTACAAAATTTATTTGATAATTAACTTTAATTTAGAAATTATAATATTTATTTTAAATAGTTATTATTATTTTCATATTGATTTTAAAGAAGATTCTTTTTTAAAAAAGATTATATAATTTGAATCATATAAAAAGAAGGATTTGAAAAAATTAAAGATAAAATATTAAGTCACCTCTCTCTCTCTCTCTCTCTATTTGTAGATCTCTGTTTTTTCTTGTCCTACAGTATGTAATACGTAAACCACTTACTTACCGCGAAGGGCATGGAATACGTTTAGTTACTGGCATCCTCCTTTGAGTAAAATTAACAGATTACTACTTCCACTGTACTTCAAAAGATACTCATAAAGACATACAGTCTTAAGTATCTTTGCGAAGTTGAGCAAACATGAGCAAGTGCAACATGGGATGCTGTGTGAATTGGTAATTATAATCTGCAATAAGAAATATTTAGTGTAATGATAATTGCTATATTGTTATATATTTTAACATTCTCCTAGTTTTAATAAAAGTTTCAATTAATCTAATTATTCTCTTGATTGAAGAAAAAATAAATGATTAATTTCATTAATAAATAACTAAATAAAGATTTATTATGTTATTCTATATACAATAATACTCTATTTCTATATACAATAAATAAATCTTTTGTAAAAATAGCTGGTTTTGTTTAAAAAAAATATAATAAAATTTATTTATTATATTTCAATATTTATTTATTTAAATTAAAATAACATATTACAAACAAAATATAAAATATATCATTATTTATCATATTAATTATATTAATATATCTATCCTTGATCTAATTGTATATTTATCTTATCTACATATTCATTTTTATCAAAACATTGCACCCATCAATTGCATTAGTATGAATAAGAAACATATTACATTAAAGATTTCTAATAAATTAGAAAATTGATACTTGCATATTTGCAACTCTAAATAATATTTATTTAAATGATACATGCTTCTCATTTAAATAAGTTAAACATTTTTTTTTAAATAATACTTAATTTTTTTTATAATATTAAATCTTAAATCTAAATATTTCTAATTTATTTTATATTACTTTATGCATCATAAAATAAATAAACATAATATAAATAATATATTTACTTTAAATATCTTCCCTTACTTTAAATATTTAATAGTATATTAAATATTTAATAGTAAAAAACAATATTTAAGTAAATTTTTAATAATAATTTAATTATTTTTCAATTTGATAATATTAAAAATTTTACATAAATAATAAAACATAATATTTATAATTAATAACATTTTTCTTTTATCACATATATTTATGTACTTTTTTGGAGAAAATAATAAGACACTTTGTATAAAACAAAAATATTTATTTCATTTCATGTGCCAAGTAAAATATTTTGGACAAAATATATCTATCAATTTATTCATTTGTTATTTTCATAATATAAATATTTTATGTGCATATAAATTAACAATAAATAAAGATTTCGAGAAATTTTACATCATATTTAATCTATAAAAAAATATTAAGAATAGACATTAAACTCTGTTGATAAAATTTATTTTTTGAAAAAATATTATTCAGGTAGCATCATATATACAAAAATAATAATATAAAAATATTTATTTCATAAATAAATAAATGAAAAAGCTTTGAAATTAATAGATTTGAAAAAAAAAGGAAATGTCGAACAAGCACAATAATTATAAAGGAATCACAATGTACAAACAACATTAATTAACCTAAGCATCCAGAAACGATGGTCTATTTACCGTATCACCATGCTGAGCTCTGCGTTCAAAAACGGTATCGCTGCACGTTCGAGACACGCAACAACAGTCAGTTGATCATATACACAAAAACTAACGAAGTATAAAAATCATTTGTCCACTGTTAAGTATGCCTTAATTTAATTTTCCATTTCTAAATTACACTGTTACTATGTTCATGATATTCCAATAGTATCGCGCTGATCCTCTTATTCATGATTACGGTACACACGAGAAATTACAATGAATTTTATTAAAATGAAATCACTTTAATGAAAAATATTTGTATCAATAATATTTCACGATAAACAAGACACCGATATTTCTTTTCCGATAAACGCTAGACACACCGATTATTTGTAAGTACCTCGCATAAACTATACTCATCGAACAATCACGACCGAAGGATATACGAGTGGAAGCTGACATAGGCACCAATGTAAGAAAAAAGTCCCTTGTTTTTTAACACAATCTAACGTCTGCATAGTAGAACTAATGTAGCGCTAATTTCAAATGAATCAACAAGTCTATTATTCATATATATATTTAATAATTAATAATTAATTTTTTTTACTTATGTTTTTGATGTTCTAACAATTTTTTGTATAGAAATTATGAAAAAAAAAAATAAAAATCAATAATACATATTCTTTATAAAAAATGATTTATTCTATAAAAAAAATAATTTAATATGATTTGTTATTTGTACTATTATTTCTTGGACAAAAATAAAAAATTTTAAGTAAAACTTATAAAATTAATATACTATATTATATTTGATTATTAAAATGTAATGTAATAATTTCTTTTGTAGTTTGGATTCGAAACAATAAAACGAAATAATTAATTATCTAATAACTTGTAGTAAGTAAATTATTATTAACTAATAATATTGAAATGTATTATGTTATTAAAATTATAACTATAGAAGTATTAAATATTGTTTTTATATAATTTGCTTAGAATTCAATAAATTTAATTCAATTATTTTCATTATCACGATATTTTCATTATCTTAAATTGTCAAAAAAAATAATTTTCATCTATCATTATAAAAATTAAACAAATATTTTATATATATAATATTAAAAAAATATAATTTATTTTCAATTGAATAAATAAATACTTACATTTTATATTCTGCTTGTAAAACGAATGCAATAGATACGAATACCATTATTTGATGTATGATTCCGCTTTTGCTAGGAATAATATGTCAAATGAAAACTGTAATTATAAAAAAAGATAATTATTGGAAATAAAACATATAAAAAATAGAATACTCTTTTTATTATATTTAAGCTGGAACACATATAATTTTTTTTTTATAAGTTTTTTACTCTTGCTCACTGTAAAATCTTGTCAATTAATTGTATTGAAAATATATTAATAATATATTAATTTCATCTTTTTTTCATTAATTATATCTTGAATATTGTTTAACATAAATTTCTTTTTCATACGAGTTGTCATTTTATTGTTTTATCGCAAATATTTTATAATCAATATTAAATAATTATCGCTGTTATAATTGAATAATTTTTAATAATTTTTAATAAATTCTTTAGATGTCTTTAGATGTTAAAATATTTTTTTATAACAGCATTTAAAAATATTTATTACAAATATGTATTTATATATATATTAAAAAAAATTATTATTTAATTCGTATTTACATAAATTATTAATAAAAATAACTCATCTATCCATAGATAATAAATTATTTTTTATTGTCATGAATATTTAAATAAATTATATTTAAATATATAATTTAAATGTATAATGTATAAATTTGACATTTTGTAATACTAACATCGTTTGAAATTCCTTCCATCATTATACATGGATGAAATAAAATATCTTGAATGATCATGACTAAATAATTTTTTTCAAATAAAAAATACATTTTAATTTATTCAATTGTTATTATGATTAAATTTCCTATAAATAAGACCATGTTATATATTTAGATTAAAATTTTATATTATATATTTATCTAATTTAATTATAAAAATATTATATTATTCAATTGAATTTCTCTTGCATTATCACAAACGAACGAAGTATAAAAATTTATGATTTGGCATGGAATATATTGATTTTTTCAATTAAGTTGGAATACAATCATTCTTAATGTCTTATCATGTATTATTATTGTTAGACTTTTTTTAAAATGTGAATTTCATGCTATTGTTCTTTTTTACAATATCATCCTATCATTCAACAAAATAGTATCATTATAAGTTTCTATTTTAGCATTAATTTTACTATTATTATAAGAAATAAACATTTTTTTTTCTTTTCTTTTCCTTTTACCTCGGCTATCAAGAGAGTAAAGCAGAAAATCAAAATGATGTTTTGTCTCAACAATTTTGACAGAGTCTTCTGAAATGGCCATATCCCAATGATGGACAAAAGACGCTTGTTCAATAGATAGGCGGGTTGTTCGAAGAAATCCATGTCGACTGTCGTCGCACTTCTTTCATTGCTTTGACTCATAATCTCTAAGAGAAGTGAAGACTCAATCAATAAGAACTGCACAAAGAAAATCGACAAAGATTCGCTCATTAAATCATTAATGGATCAATTTATTATTTAAACAGTCCATCGTTTTATAACTCATTAAATGCGATAGATTTTCGCGTTTTTTTTTAGAAAGACTTCCCTCAGTTTTTATTCTTTTAAGACTCAGATATATTCGTAAAATG
>NW_006263671.1:527598-544096 GCF_000469605.1 Apis dorsata | reverse complement strand
TTTTTTTTTTTTTTTTTTTTTTTTTCATTTCATAGAAAACGTTTTGCTTAATAAGTGATAATAACGATCGATTGTTATTAAGCGATACGTTGTAAGTAAATTGTACAGAAAAATTTTCTTTGTAATAGAATGATTTTCATTTTAGAGTGAGATAATTCTTTGGAATGAAAGACCCTTGTATGACCTCGATATAAGCAAAGCTAAGAATATAATATACGAATTGCTAGTTTCATTTCATTTTTTCATTTTTATGCGAGACTTTCTTCATTTAAAATATGTAGTATTTTTTTATTTAATCATACATACACATTTTTTTGCAATGATTGGCTACAGCAGTCTATGCTGTTATGTTAATAAAACTATAATATTTATTATAACTATAATATTTCTTTGTTTTAATAGTTTTAACCATGGAGAAATCTGATCCACAAATTAATATATTTCAAATTTTAATATTCTTAAAATCAGAGATCCTATATATATATATGTATATATGTGCATATATATGTATATGGAAAAATTAATCATTTGGCATGGAATAAAGTTTTATTATATTAGATTCTTAGAACTTATTTATTTGTAATTTTATATTTTATAATTGTTTTTCTTTTTCTTCAGCTTAGAGGATTATATAGTGTGTGGGGAGTTAATTATGATGCAGTCATTGAATGCATGCCACCAATCATATCAATTTTTCAAAGTGCGTCGATGTACTTCAACGGAATTTTTAATACAACAAAGGTATAAATATTTATTCTGTTTTATTCAATTTTTTGATAATTTCCGAAAATTTCAAAATTCGCAAATCAAAAAATCGAATTTACAAAAAGAATAATTTCAGAATAAAGTTTTAGAAAAAATTTTTCTCATTTTTATAAAACTATGTTTTTTTATTATAGATTAAAAATATATTATTATTCATTAAAAATGACCATAAATATTATATAAATCGTTCAGAAAATATAATTCTTCAAAAATATGATATGCAAGGGAAAAAAATTACATTTTATTATATTTGTAAGTGTATCAAGTTTCAAAATGAAAAATTTTCATTTCATAAATTTTTAAGACTGAGGAATTTTTCATCTCTATTTTAGTATACGTTTACACAACATTGTTAGTTTACTTATTATTACCAACAATACCACTGATAATTGATTTCATTACATCCTCCAATCATTCTCAAAAAAGAAATTTTCTATTTGAACTTGATTATGGTATGGACAAACAACAATATTTTTATTATATATCTATACATTCATACATTGGAACAGCTATAGTCGCGAATTTAATTGCTTCTTGTGATACTATGTATATGCTATATGCTCAACATGCCTATGCTTTATTTGCAATTGTAAGGTAAAGCTTATTTTTTTATTAACCCAAAATTTTTGTGACATTTTATTTCAAAAAAACTTTTTTCTAGTTATGAATTGAAAACTATACATATTTTGAATACAAATAATTTGATAAATATCACAGAAAATCATCATTTACCCGAAAAATATAAAAATATTAAATTATTACCAAGAAATGAGAAGAAAGTTTACAGAAAATTGTTTATTTGCATAAAAAATCATCAAAATGCAATAAAGTCAGTACTTGTTCTATCATATTTTTTCTTTTTGATAAAAAGCATTAATATATTCCATTTTTCATAGATATTCAAATCTTCTTGAATCACTATTTACTAAATCCATACTTGTTCAGTTATTCTTTAATGTTCTTTGTCTTAGCATTACAGGAGTTGAAGTAAGTATTCATATAATTAATTAAACAGCTTATTTTTGACTTAAATATATAAATACTTTTTTACTTTTAGACTGTAATAAAATTAGGTAATTTAAGCGAAATGATGAGATTTGGATCGTTTACGTTTGCACAAGCTGTTCACATATTTTTTCTTTGTCTCCCTGGGCAAAGATTATTGAATCATAGCGAAGAAGTGCATATCTCAGTGTAAAAATATTTTATATTTCATTAGTTTTTTATTTTTTTATTTTTGGATTTTAATTAATTATAGATTAATTAATTTAGGTGCAAAGTAACCTGGTATATTTTTTCTAAAAAATATCAAAATTTATACAAATTTTTACTTGCAAGATCTTTAATATTTAGTAAATTGACAGCTTTTAAAATGACAACCTTATCTATGCAAACATTTTTAGCAGTAAGAATCTCTTATTGTAATTTATCTGAAATAATGATAAGAATTAGTAGAAAATATTTTATTATTACTTAAATTTATTATTATTATTTTAGATTATTCAAACTGCAATGAGTTATTTTACTGTGTTGTTATCAACTACATGAATTTGAATGAATCATTAATATGTATCTTAGTTATATATTCAATAGAAACTATTAATACAATTTTGTTCTTTAAACTTTTATTTACATTACATACTGTTATGTATGATATTCATGTTTGTAACATTTTGTTGAAAAAAAATATACTTAAATGTGTATAAATATATTTACATCAACGCGTACTAAATCGTAATACAAAATTTTTAACGTAATGTTATGTTATATTATATCTCAAAATACATTCCAATATAAATTTTTCTTTTTTTTTTAATTGTAATTTGCAAGTTATGAAAAGTCATGAAAATCTATATAACAATGATCATGTAAATTATTAAAAACTAAAAAATCAGATTCAAAAATTTAATTAATTAAAGTAAATTTTATGTAATAAAATGATTACCATAGAAGATGATGTTCATGCTCGTAAAGAAACGAATTGGTGGAAAACATCTAAGATATGAGGATCCAGATCTGGTGTAAAAAGTAAAGTCTCTAATGTTGATGAATATTTTTGAACTTGTTCATGATGCTAAATAAAAAAAGATAAACAATAGTTAACATTAAGTGCAAAAAAATATATCTTATTTATATCATTAGAGAACTTACAGTTAAAAATACTTGCTGTAATCTACCTATGGTCCATTTGTACCAATGAGTATTGTAGTCTATTCCATCAGTATCACATCGTCCAAGGTGTTCCGAAAGAATCATTATAAAACGCTAAACAAATAATTAATTAATTTAATATTTTTATCATTATTACATAATAACAATAGTAATATAATTATTTATACCTGAAAAATGATAAGAAACAAATTTTTCTGATCTGCTTGCGCTGTTTCCAACTTTTCTTCCATTCTTTCCACTACATCTTCTGATGGTTTTTCTCTACTTCTATCTTTGTTATTATCTTCATCTTCTGATGATGAACCTGATCTACTTTCTGCTCTTCTCAATTTTTCACGAGCTTCCGCTAATTCTGTGCTTAATTTTGTTACATGTTTGTTCTTTTTTCGAATTGTTAAGTGAAGAATTTCCCAAATATATAATCTTGAAAAAAAGAATTACAAATTTATTAAATATATATATATATAAATATTTGCTAAATCAGTATTGTAATAAAACCATATATACTTGGTAAATTCTGACACCATCTCTTTAGAAAATATCCAATTGGCAATGGCACTGCATTCGATTATTCCAGTTTTCAAAAATTTATCAGTTAAAACCACCATCATTTGATAATGATTCTTCCATAATGCATACATATTTCTCAAAATACATATTTGAGCTTCTTCAGTTTCTGCAAGAACCTAAATATACAAATTTATTACATACAGTAATTAATTCAGTTAGATTATAAATAATTTTTATAATCTAAAATTTAAAATTTAAAATCTTACTTGAAAAACATAATGAAATTTTCCTATTGCAGCGAAACTATGGCTAAAACTTTTCGAACCTAAATTTAATAATGTCTGTACAAAAACATCAATCTTTAAAGGATTGAAATTATTTGTTTCTTCATTTTCTCTAGGACCTGGTAATGTATTTAACACATTAAGTACTTCTTCCGGTGTACATTTACGTCTAATCGAAACAACTAATTCATGAGCTGCTGCTGTACCTGGAAGTGAACCTAAAAAAAATTTTTTTTTAAATAAATTTTATTTAAAATTTTTGATTAATATCAAAAAAAAAAAAAAAAAAATATTGAACTTACTGGCACCTTCAGAAGTATATTTATAAATAGGTTCTGGAGGTGCAGGAATTAGCTCAGCATATGATTCAGGCATCATATCCCGTATTCTTTGGTAATATGATAATCTAGGCATAAATTATAAATTATAAATTATAATTATCATTAAACTGTTATAAATCTAATTATCATTACAAATAATTAAATATATGTACCGTAAAGCTTTTAATAATACTTCTCGAATAAATTTTGGTCGTGGATGCTCTGGATCACGTTGTAAACAAGAATCCCAGTCTTCCCAAGACCAACGAAATTGAAAATTGCTTAGATGATATGCGAACCACCATACAAAACGATCGAAAGCAGTTGCAGCCATACTATCTATACGACGGAATAAAATTTCCGTCGCTTGAGCCAAAACCTATATTAATATAGGTAAATATACTAATAAATATTTTTATTTTTATCTATATTATAATTTTGAATTATATTCTTACCTGTGGCATTGTTGATGGTTGTAATTTACAAAGTTCAATCAAAATTGATCCATAGCATATTTCTAAATGCTTTGGTGCTGGTAATCTAAATAGTTCACCAAATATTACTTCAACAATACAATAATCTAATGGTATTTTTGCTTTATATGGAAAATTCAATAATTGAGCTGCACTGTAAATTATTATATATGAATTTTTAATTATACAATTGAAATACTACAATACATAATACAATAAATAAAAAAATAAAATATATACCAATCCTTTCTTTCAAAAAAATAGTTATTGATAATTTGTCTTAAATGTTCTTCTATAAGAAAACGTTCTATAGCATGACTTCCAGGTAATAATGGTCCTTCAGCTGGACAATCTGTGTAATCAAACATGCGGAATACTACTGTAGGTAATGGATAAGAATAAGATTCATGATGTGGTGGTGGCATTATAGTAGGTAAATTATGCTGTAATGCTTCACATAAAATTGAATCAAATGCTAGATATGGTCTAGGAATATGTTTCTCTGCCCAATTGTCCTGTCTAAGTTTTCTCACTTGAGCCCATAAACAATCTAAATATTCTTCTTGAGGATGAGGTGTATCACTTGACCAAACTCTTAAGGCTGGTTGATGTTTTTTATTTCTTTTGTTTAAAAATATCTCTATTGTTACCATTAAATGATCTAACTCTTGTTCTTTTTTTTCATATAATTCTCTTCCTACCCAAGGTAATGTTGATAATACAGCATAGACATACCTAATAAATGATAATAATAAATGATAATAAAAAAATATTTTTTTTTATTTATTGAAATCATTCATAAAATCATATAAAATAGTTTTATTTACATACCAATCACGTCTTACTTGAGGAACACCATCTTCATTAGCAGCATCTAACATATTATCAAAGAGTTGCATTAAAGATCCACAAGATAAGACATGGCAGTTTACTAAATCAGCTAAAAATCTTAATGAATATCTAGCTACATCCCATTTACAAGCTTTCAATGCATCTTTAAAATTTTTCACCATATAATCAACAAATTCACCACCAAAATTAAAATTCTTTGCATTTAGTAATCCAACAAGTGTGGTATAAATTGTACATTTTTCTGGCATTCTAATTGCACATTCAGTTAGAATCCTAAGAATTTTGCTACGAAAGAGTCCAAGATCAGCTTCTAACACTGAAGCTAAACCTTCTAAGTTACTTTCTAAAGAAGATGTAGATTTTTCTCCTACTCTCAAAATAAGAGATTCAAGTCGGTCTTCAATTTCTTGATTCTCTGATACTCTCCTACGTTTTTTATATGCTCGTTCTAAAAAAAATTTGTATAGAAATGATATAATTTTTTATAATACAAAAAGAAAATTTTTTCAATGATTATAATTTTTAATTTTTGAATTAATATAAAAAAATGAAATTACCATATCCATCTTCCTCTTCATGAACTCTTCTGCGACTCATTTTTAAAAAATTTAATGTATCGTATTAATAAATCGCAACGTTTACAACCTAATATATTTTAACACAATTTGTCACGTCCACAAACGTATGACTCCACCAATAGTTTAGCCCGCCACCGATAGATGTCTTTAATTTTCTCACAAGTTTATATAAATTTTAGAAATTAAATTTTATCCCATGTTCACAATAAAAATATCAAAATTATATTTACATGTTTATCACTAGCCTTTTTATTAATTTTTTTGTCTTATATTTTCTACATTTTTTTATTTTTTTTTTCACAATAAATATTAATTCATTAAAAAAAAAAAAGAAATCATATCATCATTTATACTTCTATCATTGACAAATCTATTTAATGGTTTCGAAACGAAACGCCGCCTTTTTTTTGCGCTGTTCTATCTTTTTTCAATTACACCAAAGATTCAATTGTTTTTTTAAGTTAACACGATTACATTTCTATACATAAATTATCACAGTAAAATCATTTAATTGTAAAATGCATCAATAAGTAACTTAACCTTATAATTTTTTATAACTTATACATAATATAATTGTATATAATTAGCAATATATGAAGCAAAGCACTTATTTATCAGTAATATATAAAAGTAATTTTTAGCATTACTTAAAATATACACTGAACAAAAATAATATAGATTGTTACAATTTTTACATATTCGTAACGCGATGCTAAAAGCAAAATATCCACCTAGTGAACAAATTTGGAACTTCAAACTAGGAAATGCAGAAATTAACGTTATATATAAATCTACTATATCTCTGATTCGTGAGAAATAGCGGTGACTCGCAAATAAGTTTTACATTTATTCTAACCTAGATTATAAGTAGATCGAAGGTAGAATTGAATTTTGTATTTTGCATTCATTTTATGCAATAATTCAAAACAAAATGCCTGAAAGCGTGAAAGTAGAATCAAAGACGAATAAGGAAGTCAGAAGTGGAAAAGAAGAAGATAAAAATGAATTGGTAAGTTCTATTTTCAAAATTTTGAAAAATTATTTCAAAATATATAATTTTATGTATATAAATATATACATAAAAATATGAAAAATTGTATTTATTTGTGTTATAAATGTAAATAACATAAATAAAATATTAATAAATAAAAAATAATATTAAAAAAATTTATATAGACTTTAACATTATTTAATTTACGTATTTTTTTAGTCTGAAGAAGATAAACTCTTGCAAGAAGAGTTAACTAACCTCGTCGAACGCTTACAAGATCCCAATACAAGTTTACATTATTTAGCTTTAGAATCTTTACGTAATCATATTCGTGCATCCACCACATCAATGACCAGTGTTCCAAAACCTCTTAAATTTATGAGACCTCATTATGATACTATGAAATCCATCTATGAAAAGATAACAGATGGAAAGTCCAAGGAATTATGTTCTGATGTTATTTCTGTTCTTGCTATGACAATGGGTGAAGGTAGAGAATGTCTTAAATATAGACTTACTGGATCTGCTTTAGCTATTGGAGAATGGGGACATGAATATGTTAGACATTTATCAGGAGAGTTAGCTGGTGAATGGGATGAATTAACAGATGATGCAGAAGCTATTAGTAAGAAACTAATAGCTCTAGTACATGAAATTGTACCTTATAACATGGCACATAATGCAGAAACTGAAGCCTGTGATTTATTGATGGAAATTGAAAGATTAGATTTATTGGAACAATATGTAGATGAAAGTGCATATCAAAGAGTTTGTTTATATTTAACAAGTTGTGTACCATATGTGGCAGATCCAGAAAATAGTACTCTACTTCATGCTGCTGCAAAATTATACAGAAAATTTGGTCAATATCCTCAGGCTGTTAGATTGGCAATGCAATTGAATGATTTGCCACTTATTGAAGATATATTTACAAATTGTACTGATTTGTAAGTTAAATTATTGAAATTAATTTTATCTATCAAAATTTAAATTAATACATAATATCTTATTTTTTAGGTCAATACAGAAACAGTTAGCATTTATGCTAGGTAGACAGCAGATTTTTTTGGAACTTCCAGAATCTACTCCAGAATATGATGATTTGGTAGAAATCATGTCCAATTCATTATTAAATTATCATTTCCTCAATCTTGCTCGTGAATTGGATATAATGGAACCAAAAACACCAGAAGATGTATACAAATCACACTTAGAAAATTCTAGATCTCCATTTGGTGGTGGTCAAGTAGATTCAGCAAGACAAAATCTTGCTGCAAGTTTTGTCAATGGTTTTGTGAATGCAGCTTTTGGGCAAGACAAACTATTAGTTGAAGATGGAAACAAATGGTTGTATAAAAACAAAGAACATGGAATGCTCAGTGCAACAGCATCTCTTGGTCTCGTTTTATTATGGGACGTTGATGGGGGCTTAACACCGATAGACAAATATCTTTATTCTTCTGAAGATTATATTAAATCTGGCGCTTTATTAGCTTGTGGTCTTGTTAATTGTCGCGTGAGGATTGAATGTGATCCTGCATTAGCTCTTTTATCTGATTATGTGTTACACAGTAGTAACACAATGCGTATTGGTGCAATCGTTGGTCTTGGACTAGCATATGCAGGATCAAATCGAGAAGCTGTTTATGGTCTTTTAATTCCTGTACTTAGCGATCCTAAATCTAGTTGGGAAGTGATTGGTGTAGCAGGTCTTGCTTTAGGAATGGTTGCAGTAGGTTCTTGCAATGCTTATGTTACAACAACAATAATGCATGCTCTTATGGAGAAGTCGGAAGCAGATCTTAAAGATACCTACGCTCGATTTCTACCTTTAGGTCTCGGATTATGTTTCTTAGGCAAGCAAGAAGCTGCAGAAGCTATAATAGCAGCCTTAGAAATAGTACCTGAACCTTTCAAATCAATGTCCACGACTTTAGTAGAAGTATGTGCATATGCTGGTACTGGCAATGTCTTGAAAATTCAACATCTCTTGCACATTTGTTCTGAACATTACGAACCATCAAATGAAAAAGAAGACAAAAGCGATCGTAAGGATAAAGATAAGAAAGAAGAAAAAAAAGAAGATAAAACAAAGGATCTGAGTTCAAGACAGGCAATTGCTGTTCTTGGTATTGCTTTAATTGCAATGGGAGAAGAAATTGGTGCTGAAATGGCATACAGAACATTTGGTCATTTATTACGTTATTGTGAACCTGTTATTAGAAGATCTGTTCCTCTTGCACTTGGACTTATATCAGTTTCTAATCCGAAATTGAATATACTTGATACTTTATCCAAATTTTCTCATGATAGTGATCCAGAAGTAGCACATAATGCTATCTTTGCAATGGGTTTAGTTGGAGCTGGAACAAATAATGCAAGATTAGCAGCAATGTTAAGACAACTTGCTCAGTTTCACGCAAAAGATCCAAATAATTTGTTCATGGTTCGTATTGCACAAGGTTTGACACATCTTGGTAAAGGAACTTTGACTTTGTCTCCATATCATAGTGATAGACAAGTATTAAGTCCTGTAGCTCTTGCTGGACTTTTAGCTACATTAATTGGTTTTCTCGATGTAAAAAACAGTAAGTATGAATTTTCTTTAAATATTATGATTATTTAAGATATGATTTTTTAAGATATATTAAATAAATATGATTTTTGTTTTCAGTTATTTTAGGTCGATCTCATTATTTGTTATACACATTAGCAGTTGCAATGCAACCGAGAATGTTAGTAACATTTGATGAAAAGTTAAATCCTCTAGCTGTACCAGTAAGAGTCGGTCTTGCTGTAGATGTCGTAGGTCAAGCGGGAAAACCTAAAACTATTACTGGTTTTCAAACACACACAACTCCTGTTTTATTAGCTTATGGTGAAAGAGCAGAACTTGCAACTGAAGAATATATTCCTTTAACACCAATTATGGAAGGTTTTGTAATTTTAAGGAAAAATCCGGACTTTATACCTTAATTATAAAATAATTAAGTGAAAAAACATGCTTTATATAAACTAAATATAATGAAACTATTGCGTGTATACAGATTATCTTCTTGATATATAATTCGTGAATTAAACAATAGATCTAAACTAATTAAAACTATTATGGATTTATTTTTTACGAATCGCTGAAACATTTTAATAATAAATAAATCAATAGTTTTACTAATTTTTTGTATTTTCATTTATTATAGTAATAAAATTACATTTTTTTAACAATAATTATATACTTTAATAATTAAAATACTGATCAACATGTAAAATATTCAAAAAGTAGTCATTATATATTCACGAGTTACAAAAATAGTAAAAATTTTTATTTACTATACATATGAATTGGCAAGATGAAATAATAAGTAATCAGTCACATATTAAGTATGAAATATATATATATATGTATATATATACATATATATATATATCTGAAGAAATGATTTTTTGCTATAAAAATTTGTGTCATTAATGAGTAATCATTATAAATTTTTTTCAAAAATACTATTATGTATGAAAATGTATATATGTATTTAACGATTACGCGAATTTATATTATTCAATAAATTCTATTAAAAATCTTAAACTATGTAGCTTACATTACACAGTACACAAAGTCAATTTATGATGTTTTTTTTGTAAAAAATATACAATGAAAACAAATTATGAAATAAGATATTTTATTTAAGTTAAAATACATATATATTTACTATATGTATTAATAATATGTGATATCTAAATTGCACAATTTGTTTTCAATTTTTTTAAAAAAATATATGATTATTTTAAGTAATACGAACACATTTACATTTGTTATATTGTTTTTAACTATAAAAATGTAAAAAAACAGTATCAAACATTACCATTGCGGTAAGAGTCAGTAATCATATTTAATTTCATTATTTATATTCACATATTTATAATTAAGTATTTTTGTTAATTTTTCTTAATGAATTAATAATATTAATTTTTAAAATATTAATTAAAAGTATTAATAAAAAAATAATAAGACCTATAAGTCTATATCACTATATAAAGTGTTTCAAAATCATCGCCTATCTACTTATACTATCCATTCTGAAACACTCATATCTTAAATATAATTTTAATATCTAAAAAAATTCTTTAAAATTTTTATAAATTTTTTGAAAATTAAAATTTGCTTTTTATACTATATTTTATATCAATTCTATCAAATTGAATTTTTTCTGTTGAGAAATGATACGAAAAATTTTTTGATAATTGCTTATTCTAATCAACAAAAATTTGCTTCCATATTACAATGAACGGTAACTGGCGCTAAAACATGATGAGGAGATCCTAAATGGGTTATTGGAGAAGGAAGACAAATAGATTGTCTTCTTAAATCAGGTTCAGTGTTATTACTAACTACTAATAATGGTTCAGCAAATGTTTGTTGCTCAGAATCATCATGAGGTGTCATAGTACTATATCCATGATCACTATCACCTCCAGGTGGTTTCCTATAATTTGAAGAAACCCTATATGGTGATATAGGTTCTATGCTATCTCTTATAAGAGAATCTAAATTGTTTTTTGTTTGTTCTAATTCCATAGGTTCTGCATCACCTTCTAAGTGAGTCATACGTAACATATCAGGTGAAGTATGTATGTGTAAACACTGATGTTCTAAACCAGATTGAACAGACCGAAGTCTATAACAAAATAGCATTAACCCTAATATCAAAAGAAATGCTAATATTCCACCAGCTACAGGTCCAACTGATGGCCATTCACGTATTGTAATTTCTTCTGTTGATTGAGAATCTAAAAAGAATTATATCAAAAAAAAAAAGAACAATAAAAAATATATATTGTATTTCATTACAATCACTTACTATAAGTGCCATCACTAAGTGGCATAAAAGATCCAAGGATGCCTCTAAAACATACAGACATATCGCTACAAAACGGTACTTGCAATGGTGTTTCTCCATCATTATCTATGTGACACCATTGGCAACCTATAATTCCTAAACAGTCACTTTCCATTTTAAATATCTTACAATCAATTGATGGACACGT
Source organism: Apis dorsata (assembly GCF_000469605.1). Classification (NCBI taxonomy): domain Eukaryota; kingdom Metazoa; phylum Arthropoda; class Insecta; order Hymenoptera; family Apidae; genus Apis; species Apis dorsata. The sequence goes on along the minus strand of NW_006263671.1, from coordinate 532,111 downwards.
TTTCAAATTTGTAGATTGTATCCAAGACATTTGTGAATTTCCTCCTTGTTCATATGGTGCTGGGCAAGGTTCGAGATTTATTTCATTTATAGTATATTCTGCGCAATTAGAATAATATAAAGCACATTCACAAGGACATTCACATTCAGTTTGCTCCATTCTTTTACAATTTAAACACGAATGATCCATTGTACTACATGGACAAAAAGCTCTTAATAAATTACAAGTCACATTAACTATTCCTAAAAATATATTAGTTCCTGGTACAGCTGCTACTTGATATTTAACACAATGTTCACCATGAACTATATTTGTAAGAACTTCATCAAGAGACGTATTAAATTGATAATATCTTTGTACAGTACCATCTAAATAATTTATGCAAGCTTTTTTCTTCACAAATAGCTCATGATTTAATATATCATTTGCAACCAACAATTCCTTGTGAGTTAAATGTTGTTGTTCGATTTTACCAGTCGGTTCTAATAATGCTGGATGTGATACTAAATATCCTTTATCATCCATTAAAAAACATTTTACCGTTAAATTATTACAAAATGGAAACATTTCTTTCAAAAGTCTTGAAATAAAACCTAAAGCTACATCCATAGATACGATTGCAATAGCATCATCTTTAATAATTGATTCCGAATTACGATGAATCGTATGACTTAAAGTAACAATATATCCAGAACCACCAGCACCCAAGTAAGGAGACGTAAAAACTAACTTTCCAGGATGCTCTAATGCTTTTCCATACCATATTCTTCTTTTAGGATCAAAACCAGAATCGAGCATAATTCCTGGATATATCTCTAATACTCCACTTACAACTCCAATGATATATCTATAATAAAGTAAAATAAATATCTAATTTTTTAAAATTCTGTTTCTTAAAATAATGATTTTAAAAAAATATAAATATACCTTCTTATGATAAATTTATTTAAAGCACTTTCTATATGTCTAATTTTAAAATAAGCCAACATTTGAGTCAACATAGCTACATCTGGTTTAACAGATTGATGTAGACCAGGATTAGCTAATAAGCCTGTTAAATCTTTTAAATATGCCATATAACTTTGCATTGTTACAGCAGTTCCAGTTTCTAACAATTTAAGTTGTTCTGTTGGGGATTGAAAGCACCATGGAGAAAGATAGACTACTCCCATTGCTAAAACATAAATGCATTTTTTATTCATTTCTTTTTTTAATTTTCAAATTTTTAAAATTTAATAACTTACATAAAGATAAAAGTTTATTATGATAAGTACAAAGAATCTCTTTATCGGTAAAACTATGCATTAAAAGATCGAGACGATGATGTAAAATATTCATTGACAATGTTGGTACTAATTTTCCAATAGATAATGTACTTTCATTAGTTGCTGATATTAAGCATACTATTAAATCCGTATATGTTAAATGTTTCCATCGATACCATTTCTAAAATTTAAAAACTGAATCATATATAAATTTTATATATACTTATAAATATCAATATACCTGTTTGCCTAATTGTGTTTTAACATTTATAACACCTTCGTATTCTTCAATCATTATTTTTACAGTTTCATAACTAATATTTTCTATATGATGTAAATGAACTCTGAGCGGTTGATCTATTATTGTTTCCATTCTTGGAAAATCTTTACTAATCCAAACTATACCTTTATTATCAAATAGCACAGCATATACATGTGCACCAGCATTAAAATATGTTATATCATCAAGAAAATTTCGTAATTTAATATCTAAAGATATTAATGCTTTATTTGTAATATGCCCAATAGACAAAGTCATAGTTTTACTATACAAATCAAAATATGGATCAGACAAATAATAATCTTTCTTATGATCCTCAGAACATTTCAAGTCAGAAAATAATTTTGATACTTCAAAGCCTAGTATATTTTGTGTAGGAAGAGTTACAATATCGTTGTAATTCTTAATATTTGAATGTGATTCTTGATCTACAAAAAAAATATATATTAAAATATAAGTGAAAAATATATTATTATATAATTCAACTTACCTGAAAGAATTAATATTGTTTTTATGTAGCCATTGACTTTTTCTGTAGAAATCATGTTTTTTATTTTTCGTAAATGAGATGTAAGCTTAAGTGTATTAGTTAAATGTATAAAAACTATTTCGCCTTTTACATGTTGTAGTAATTTATTAAAATCAAATTCTATTGTATCATTTGTTTCTAAAATTTGAACAAAATTTAAGTAATGATAAATAAAAAATTATAATATATATAATGTATAAAATAATACCTATTCTATTTAAACTATGAATATAACGCGATAGTTGAAATTTATTAACATCTGTAGCTTTCAATAAACCATCCTTGCAATGAATAGAACTATTATTAGAAAGACCAATAACATTAACATGATCTGTATAAGACAACATATCAATTATTGTTTCTGCAGTTATTTGAGCTAGAGTAATATCTCCTTCAGACATAAACATAGCATGTTCAATCAATAACAATACATTCTTTTTTGGACAATATTGAGATAATAAAAGAGGTCCAATATTATGTCCTGCACTAGGTGGACCACACATAGTAACTGGATACATAAAAGGCAAGAGATGTAAATTTTTCCATTCTTGATTTCTCAAATGAATTGCCAATTCTAAAATAAATTAAATTAGATTGAAATTTATAAATTTTAAATAAGTTTGCTTAGATATATATAATAATAAATTACTTAGATACCTTGTGCAATTTGTGAACAAAAATCAGCCAATCCATTTGATACTAAGTCTAATCCATTTGTAGATTCAGAATATTCAAATAGATTTTCATTTTTTGCTAAGATCGGTTGTATAATGTTATAGCTCTGTTTTAAAACTTTTGCATAAGATAATAGTTTGTTATTTAATTTATCCACAAGTAAATTCAATTTCATATTCAAACTACTTGAGACATTCATAAACTCTATTTCACCAAGCATCTTCTGGAACGGCTTTAAACCAAGTTCTGCATCAGTAATTGACCGAAATTCATTCGACAATCGAATCACGATGTCTCGCAAACAAGTCCCATTAAGTGGTTCTGCATTTACCTGCTTTCGCAGGGTTTTGGCAAATTGACATTTTGCATTTGCGTTTGTACTCTCATCAGCTGAACTATGTACATTTATGGTTACTGCAAATCCTAATAGTAATATCCTCTTGACAAATTGACTCATTATGTCAAGCTGACTCTATCAAATATAAAATTTGGATGCACTGTATATCGTTACATTGATAGCTTGAAATCTAATTAAAATTATCAATTGGTATTAATGGTTATAGCACTCGATCAACAATAATTAATTCAAGCAAATAAATGAATAACCATTCTTTTCATTGTACACCTGTTTGTATGTAACCTGAAAAATTCTTTATACCGCCATAACAACGAGGCTACCGCAAACAAGGTTGACAAGTACGCAACTGGAAATATTACTTTCTTAGTCCTATCACTTTCTAAATGAAATCTAATCGATGTATTTTTAATATTATGAATATATATGTATTGCGGTTTTAAAAGCCACTAATTAATTCTTTCGGTATCATTTTTCGATTTTTTTATTTTAAATTTCGTAAAAGTAAATATATACAGTTTTCAGAAAAATATATTGTTATATAAATTTAAACTAAAAAAAAATATATAATACAATTTTCGATAAATAAATCAAATATAAAATTGTTAAATTTAAATGTATTTAAATAATAATTTACATATTTATTAATAATTAATGACCAAATAATAACATAAAAATTTTATTTAAGAAAATTTAATTATAGTTTTATAGAGAGAGTGATGCTATATTAAATTTTAAGAAATTAAAAAATATTTTTAAATATATTTATATATATTATTTAAAATTTCAATAATTTGAATATTAAATATAATATTATAATATAATAAAATTGTATTTTTTTATAGGACTTTCATTGATAAACCAGTAGTATTGAAAAATTAAATGTTCCTGCTTTTACACTGATCTATACTGCTTGACGTAAACGAGAATCATAAACGGATTTCAGTTAATATGTTTTACAAGTTTCTATATACGTGGAGGCATTTTATTTCAATATTATTATATTATGTCATAAAAATATAAAAGAGAAAAAATCGAAAATAAGACATAACATTGTTTATCTAATGTAATGGACAAATTAGAGAAAACTATGAATTACGAATTTTTTTATTATGATAGTGTTATAAGGTAAAAATAAATTTTATTATATATTGTTTGTATATTTTACTATGATTTTATAATTATGATTTATTATGATAGTTATGAATAAAATTATTTTTATAATAGAAAATTTTTTTTTCATATTATGCGCTTATAAAGAATAGATTTTTACATAAAAAATATATATATAAATATTTTACTTATAATATAAATACTTATAATAAATACTTGCTTATAATAAAAATTAAATAATTCAATTAAGCTTTATTTGCAATAATATATTAAAATTAAAATTATTCTGATTATTA
>NW_006263671.1:521483-527327 GCF_000469605.1 Apis dorsata | reverse complement strand
TATTTTTTATTCATAAATAGATATTTAAATATCAAAAAAAAAACATTATATATATATATATATCTTAAAGATAAATATATAAATATATTTTTTTAAATTGATATTTTTTTCTCAATATCTATATCTATTTATTAATATTTTATTCATTATTTCCATCAATACTATATATATTGATAACTCAAAAGCTGATAAGAAATAAAATATATGTTATTTTGTACACTAAAGACATATATAGTTAAATATATGTAATTTTTTGATTTGATATTTCTTGAACAGGTTATAGCAAAAGAATGAGATTTAAATAAATTTTTTTTTTCATAATGAGGAATAAATATTTTGGACATGGATATAATTAATATAGAAGATGTGGAAACTGGTGTTCGTTCATCTAAAAATTCTACTTCGATACAATGCAATTGTATTCATTCAAATTCAATATGCTATATTGCTATAACAATTGCTACTCTAGCTCTTTTGGGTGCAATTGTTTTTATCTGCAGAGATTATATTAAAGTGTTACTTTATTGGATTGAACATCAGAATATATGGATCGTTACTGTAATATTCATTGCATTGTTCACAGTGGTCTCATTCCCTATTGTAATTGGTTATTTATTTCTTATTATTGCCAGTGGTTATCTGTTTGGCATATTAAGAGGTATTGTCATGGTAGTATTATCTGCCAACTTGGGAATAGCTATAGCACATGTAACTCTTAGTTTGTTATCATCCAAATTACCTATTGGAACTCTTATGCAAAATGATACTGCAAGAGCAATTCTAAGAGTTATATCTGGATCACAAGCTTTCAAAGTTGTGTTACTTGCAAGATTAACTCCTATTCCTTTTGGTCTGCAAAATACAATTTTTGCGGTATGTTTTTTATAATTAATATTTAATAATATTAATAAAAAGTTATATTAATAATATATAAATATTTAGATAAGTAATATGGGTGGCATTCAATATCATATAGCTAGTGCATTAGGATTATTGCCTGCTCAGATTATCAATATTTATTTGGGCAGTAGTTTAAGATCTATGCAAGATGTTCTTGAAGACAAATCAACAGCAGCAACTAGTTATATTGTCTTCTGTTTTCAAGTATATAAACAAATTAAGATTTAATTTTTTATAATATTTAAAAATACAAATAATTTTTTCATTTCAATTTCAGATTCTAATAGGTATTTCATTGATGGTATATGTTGTACAAAAAGCACGTAGAGAACTTCAACTAGCATTATTAGAGGCTGATCTTGCCTCAATGGCTGATACTTCTCATTATCTTCTTGATACATTACCAGATTCTAAAATTGTTTTGACAAATCTAATTGCCTAAAAATGGAAATTTTTTTTTTGAAAATGAGAAAACTTTTTCATTGCATGTTTCATATTTAACAATTTTATTTGCTTAAAAAAAAAAAAATAGAATATTTAATAATTTGAAAAAATTTAATTTATTACAGCAAATATAATTATACACTCATTTATAAGAGATAGCTTATCTTTTCCATATAATATTATTATTGAAAGTAAGTACTGCATTTTGTGATACAAATAACAATTAATAAGTGTTTTATTGAAAATAATTTAGTGAAAATTTTTAAACAATTCGAAAAAAAATAGAGCATCATGTTCATATTATATGTTCATATTATTTAGATTTGTGCCAAATCTTTTTTTTACATATTAATTATTTTACATTTAAAAATCTTCATGTATTGTTGTCTTTATAAAAAATTGAGTGCATTTATATTTGTTGATATATATTAATTTTTATGAATTATTAGCAGCTTTGCATTTATTTTTGCTAATATATTTCTATATTATAATAAGTCTTCCAAAATATTTGTTAATTTGAACTTTACATGGAAGAATTGATTAACTGGAGGGAAAATTAAAAGTCAATCAAATATGCAAAACATGAAGATTCTGAAATATTAAAATAGAAAACAATAACTTATTTTATTTAAATAAAAATAAAATTTTTTTGTATATAAATTTAAGTTCTCTTTTATAATGAATATGTTATATAATTAGATTATATTTTATACAATTGCATTGTATAAAAAAATGTGCAAAGAAAGAATATATAAAACACAATAATATAGCTATACTATACAATGTATTGAAAAAAAGATTTAAAATATTTGTACAGGATATACATGATTTTCATGATATTCTGTGAATGAATATATATTTTTGTAACTGTGTTAAAGTAAATTAAATATAAAAAGATCATATAAAAATTGTTTAAAAAAAAATCCAAGTATATATGATTTTAGCTATTTGACTTCTATATAATATCTTAAATATAATGTACAAAATACAGAATATTAATTAATATAAAAAGATTACATAATTGCATTTTTTATAGAAAAAACAAAATATTCATATTATATAATATTTATATTATTATATAACAAATTATTAAATAAACTTGATATGCATTTGTTATTGGGAAGACTGAAAATATAATAATTGTAGCTGCAAATTTGTATTACTTTGTCATTATATCATTATTCAAAATTTTTGTCATTTTTTATTGTGTATGTTATTATGTTAATTTAAATTTAATTTTTTTCAAATTTAATTGATCTGTATAATATCATATCTATCATAGCTATGTATTATATAGCCTTATTTCATTACATATAATTAGTAATTTTCATTGTTTATTTTGAATAACTATGTATATAAGATACTGTACCAATTTGATAAATTAAGATATATTACATAAAAAAAAGAACTGCATTGTACAAATGTAATATATATAATTATATTAAATAAAAGAAGTTATATCACATATTATTTTATAATTTTGTTTTTAATTATATTTTTTTTTATATTTTTCTAATACTCTTTTAATAACTGCAAATGTAAAATCTGCATCCTCTTTTGTTATGCATAAAGGTGGTTTTATTCGTAATACCTATATATATCAAATATCATTAATATTCAAATAATATGTCTTAAAAATATGTAATTATTATTTAACTTACATTTGCATGTAACCCTCCTTTCCCAACGAGAATTCCCATATTTTTAATATTTTCGAAAATCTCAAGTATGCGTTCAGATTCTAAGGGTCTTTTCGTCTCGGAATTTGAAATTAATTCAATTCCGATCATTAATCCTTTTCCTCTAACATCACCAATAATATTGGGAAATTCTAATAAAAAAGTACTCAAACGATTGATCAAATACGTGCCGACTATATGTGCATTTTGTTGAAGACCTTCTTCTTCTATGATCTAAATTATTGTCATTTTAATTTATTATATTATTTAATATTGTATTGTTATACTTAACAATATTATAATGTAATTTTAAGAACATATAAATAAATATAATATAATTACATCTAATACTGTTGATCCTACAACACATGCAAGTGGATTTCCTCCGAATGTATTAAAATGTAATGCAGAATTTAAACTATTGGCAATTTTGTTATTTGTAACTACCGCTCCGAGAGGAAATCCATTTCCTATTCCTTTTGCTAGAGTCACTATATCCGGTTCTACACCGTGACTTTCAAAACCCCAAAAATGTTCTCCCGTTCTACCAAAACCAGTCTGAACTTCATCCGCTATACAAAGACCACCCTTTTCATGAACATAATTATATATTTTCTGAAGAAAATATTTGGGATATTGAACTGCTCCTCCTATTCCCTAAAAGTTGCGTAGTTATTTGAAAACTTTTGTATTTTTAATTAATCGTAAACAAAATCAAGAACAAAAAAAAAATACCTGAATACTTTCAGCTATAAATGCAGCTATATTATGCGAACATGGCAAGCTAAAACGAAACGATTCATCAAATTTTTGAAAATATTTTTCAGAAGCTATACATTCTTTATCTTTACAATCACATTTTCTTCCTGTCACTTGTATAAGCGAATCTCTACATTTTGATCCACCCCAATTACCTCTATATATATCTGGATATATCATCTGAAATGATTCCAATTATTTACTTCCATTTTGAATTATTAAAATCTGATCAATATTAATTATTATTGATATTAATTACGTGTATATAACCAGGTGGTTGTACAATAAATGGATATTTCCATGTACTCATCGCTGTAGATGCTGATGTTCCATAAGTTGTACCATGATAACTGTTTTTTAATGAAATAATATTATGATTACGTGTATAAAGTCTAGCCATTAGGAACGCTAATTCATTTGCTTCTGAACCACTATTTGTTAGATATACAACTCTTAATTTATTTGAAAATTTATTCATTAACTTGTTTACATATTCATATAAATAAGGATGCATATAAGCGGAAGATACATGGTTTAATTTCGATGCTTGTTTAGATATAGCAGTTATTATTTTTCTAAAAAAAAAATATATTATTTTTTATATTTCTCAATTTTTGATCACATTTTTATCAATATATATTTTTTATTATATAGTCTTACGGATGAGAATGACCAACAGAAATAGTAGCAACTCCACCAAACATATCCAAATATCGTTTCCCGCGATGATCCCATAACCATTGCCCTCGACCTTCATGTATTAATAGTGGTTCTTTGTAAAATTGCTTCAAAGAAGGAGATATAATTAATTCGTATGCTCTTTTAATAAATTCATAATTTGTACCCTATATTATAAATAAATGAAATATAATTTTTTATATATTATGTAGTACATATTTATAATATAAAAAAAATAATTTTTATATATAAATGAAACATTTTACCTTATAGATAGAAGGTACATAATCACAATTAGGCATTTTTAAAAAATCATTTGATGTATTTGCAGAATTTCTTGTCTGCATAGGAAACCCTAAGATATTGTATTTTATTTTAAATATATTTTAATTACAAAAAACTAATTGAATAATTAATTAAAATTTAATACATAAAAAAATACTTACATTTTAAATTTATAAAATATACCAAATTAGGTCGAATTGCGGTGATTCGTAAACATTTATTTAACATATTTCTCTAAATTTTTAATAATTATTGAAATACAAATTCTATATTTTATATTTTATATTAAAAATTATTAATAATTTACTTTTTACTTTTATGAACTTTGTATTGTTTTATGTTTGATGATTGAATATATACTACAAATGTTATCCGATTATATATGCATAAATCTAAAAGTTAACGAATTTATTTTCATATAAATATTCATGTATTAAATATACATATAAATTCGATTCTATATATATATATAAATGAGGTCAAAAAATTTATTTTAAAGTATTGATACAAAAATATTCAAATATTCTATTGTAAATATTCATATTGAATATTAATATTGATGTTATTTTTAAACAAAATTGAATCCACATTATTTTAATTCATATAAAAAAATTTTTTTTAAAAAAGATGATATTAAAAATAAATCATATTATTATTGCTGTACAAATAAATTTATTTATAATCAATATTTATTTACATAATTATTTACATATAATATTAATTTACATTTTTTCTGTTATATTTTCATTTTGAGATATTTGTTTTTTATTAAATATTTTATTATTTTCAATATATAATTGTTGATTTGAAAATGATTTTATTTTAAATGTTATTGGTATTTTTTTTAAAATGGGATTTATTTTTTGTAGACATCTTATCCATGATAACAGAGAATCTTTGGAAGATGTACCTGTAGCACAAATTGCATAATATACCCCATCTTCTTGCTCATGTTTAGTAACAGGTATTTTAAAGTGATGTTTTTCCCAAAATGGAATTTGCAAATGAGATACATCTAAAAATAATATATATTAATATATATAATATTAATAATATATATTTCTATTAATTAATATATAATTATATTATTGTATTATAT
>NW_006263671.1:518470-521254 GCF_000469605.1 Apis dorsata | reverse complement strand
ATACTATAATATTATATAGTATTAGATAGTATTATATAAAATTATTAGTATAATAATAATTAATAGTATAATAATAATTAATAGTATAATAATAATTAATTAATATAATAATAATATATAATAATTATATAATAATTATTAATGTAATATATATTATATTAATAATAATTATATTAATAATTATATATATTATATATTACAATAATGTATATTTAACATAAAACTGAAAATTTTTTTCTTTTACCATGATAGTCTTCATAAATGATTTCTCTTTTTATTGGATCTCCTTTTAATACAAAATAATTAATATAATATTTATCAATCCATATCATAAAAGGACCTTCTACAATTAATGATTTATTAGTTGATTGTACCGCAAGAAGTTCTTGTTGTGATCTACTCATAGAAGATACAATCCATGTATCATCAATTGCATCAGGTACATCTTTTGTTTTAAATATAATAGTATTAGCTTGTACATCTACTCTAGACATTTTTGTTATAGCAAATTTAGCAAGTTCTTTTGGATCTAATGGTATCGGCCTGGGTACTGGCCAAGGATTTAATTGAGAAAACTTTGGAAACCAATAAAATATGCTCCAACACTTTTTTATAACTAGATTCTTATCACCAAAAATACTTATAATCATTTCTTGCATTTCAAAATCAGGGATCACAAAATTTTTTTCCATCTTATTAAGTATATGTAGAGCTACATCTTGATGTTTTGCATAATAATAAAACATAGTTTGATATTTATTTTTTGGTATATATTTGTTTTTTGGAAATATATCTAACAATTCCTTGTATACTTCTAAGTCTTTATTTACACCAAATTCATCCATATATTTTAAAGCAGTTAAAATAAATTGCAATTGTCCTTTTCTAGCACTATCATCTTTTTTATATATATGTATAATTTCCAAGAAAGTTTCCTTCTCTTTTCTTTTCACATTAAAACGATAAGGTATAATTTCATTCTTAGATTCATTTTTATTATATAAAACTTGTTTTATATGAAGATTATTAACAATGGTTAATCGTATATTTTTATGTTTTTTAATGATTAAAAATTTATTTGATAAAACAATATTTCTCATTAATGTAATCATATTATTAATTTGTTTAAATTTTGTAATACTTATTTAAATTAATTTATAAATATATAAAAGTATATAATAGGTTATCACTGTTTTTCTTCTATAATCTTTTTAATATAGTCAATAAATTTGATATATATATATACATGTAAATAACATTGTAAATATGTTAATATTTATATAAATTGCAATATCAATTTATTAATTAATATCTAATATCAACAAAATTTTAAAGAACATTTTTTAACATAGAACAACATTTAAAACTTTGTATTTGTTTCGAAATATCAATTGCGTAAAAAATCAGAATGATATTTTTTACTATTTAGAACGAATAATTATATTCAATTTAATCAGAGAATTTATAGATTTTAAAAATAATTTCTTTAATAGATTCTTTTATAAATATTGTCATATATTATATGGATATTTATAAGCATCAATAGAATAGAATCATATCTTGAGCACATAAATTTTGCAGAATAAATACAAACAAGTAGTATAAATGATGAAAAAATGATAAAAATAATACTTCTTTATATAATCAATCATCAAAAAGAAAATTTCTAATAATATTAAATAGTCAAACTTAATAATTTCTTAATTTAGTATATGTACTTAAGCAACTTCTAACAACTTTTTAGGTATAATATATATAATTAGATGATAATAAATTTAAGACAAAAAATTCTTTTATTAATAAATCTTTATTAATTAGCTATTATTAATTTATTAATTAGTTATTAATTATCATGTAGTCTAAACTTGTAAACTGTGCTTTGAAATATAGAAAAAAAACAGAAATATATATTTTCTTTCATATAAGTAACACACTTTCTTTATTATCACTTTTATATTGCTCTCCTAATAATCATGATAAAATATTGAAATCATCTTCTAAATGCTCTAAATGAAATACATAAAAAAAAGAAAAAAAAATAGTAGAAGAAAGAGTAAGAATTGATAATTATTGTCATTCTTATCAATTAATATTTCTTGAAAACTAAAGATATTTCTTTAAAAACACATAGAAATAAAAATTGAAAATCAGTTCTTTTGAATATTTTTAGTAAGATAATTTTTTGAAAAAGATATCTTTGACATTCAAAAGATGGCATTGATCATCAAATTTTACCCTATTTCCATCTTTTTTCTATTATTTTTTATTCTTTTCTTATATATTTTAGTTGTAATAGAGATGGCGCTGATTTCCATATTTTTAATAAATTTCTATCCTTTTTCCACCATTTATTTTCCTTGTCTATACTTGTTCTGCATGTGATTACAAAGGAGGTACGGAATATTAATTGAATTAATTGACTCTTTAATTGTTTTTCTTTTAAAATTAGAATGTATTTTAATCTTTAATATAAAAAATATAAATATTATATTCTCAGTTTTACAAAGTATCTCTAAGTCTATTTTATAATATATTTTTACGCGAGGCAACAGCAGCAGGATTAAATATATATTTATATGTATATTTCAGCAATAAAAGAAATAGGAAAGAATCTTGAAACATTTTATAAAAAAATGACGCTCTAAAGTAAACTAAAATGATAAGAAATTTTAATCTTTGGAATAAAAAAAATATGCATTGAATATAGATTTATTCTCAATCTTATATTTTGAATAAATCTAGATATTAAACAGTACCTATTGCAATAAACTTAAATAATATTAT
>NW_006263671.1:507804-518015 GCF_000469605.1 Apis dorsata | reverse complement strand
ATAAATTAATTTATGAGTAGTGGAATACATTTTAATAGTGTTATTAAATTTTATATTATAGATCACTATTAAAGATAGATAAGATTTGTGCATATAATATTTAATTTAATTATTTGTATATTTAATAATAAAAAATAAAAATTAAACATAATATATAAAATCTGAATTATGAAAGAAAGAAATACTTATTCTTTATAATAAATATTATAAATATTATATTATTCTCAATAATTATCAATAAATATTATATTATTTATATTTATTACACATGACTAAATATTATTAAAAAATGAATCCTATGCTAAAAATATTTTTAACCCATTGTTGGGCAAATATATATCTAATAATTGGAATTAGTATAGGCTTAAGTCTTAGTATGATGTTGATACCAATCAATATAGATAATTATGATGGAAACACAGAGTATTTAATACATTATTTAAATTATCAAGAAGATTTAGATGAATATGAACCAAAAATAAATGTTAATAATAAACCTCAACAAGCACAAAAAGTATCTAAAGCATTAGTACGTCCAAGATATTATTCCACAGAACTTGGTATCAGAGAAAAATTATTTATAGGAGTCATAACAAGTCAACAATATTTATATAGTAGAGACACAGCAATTAATAAAACAGTTGCTCATATTGTGGACAAAGTACGATACTTTATTTCTATACCTGAAGGCACAAAACCTAATGTTACTCTTCCTGGTATAGTTGGATTTACAGATACTAGAACAATTTTAAAGCCATTTCATACAATGAAATATATAATTGATAATTATTTGGAGAATTATGATTATTACTTTTTAATCAAAGATATAAGCTATATCAATGTTAAAAAATTAGTAGAATTCGTTAATAAGATTAGTGTAAGTCAAAATGTTCATGTAGGTGTTCTTGGAGATATTTCAACTTATTGTTCTTTAGGTAAATTAATTTATATATTAAAACATTGCTTTTTTTTTTTTAATATTCTATTTATAATAAATTATTAAATTTTTCAGATTCAGGAATTCTTTTGAGTAATTCAGTAATACAAGAATTAAAAAATAATTTAGATTGGTGTGTGAAAAATGCTTATTCTGATTCAGATGACATTAATTTTGGACGATGTATTGTTCATTCTATTTCAGTACCTTGTTCTAATCATATACAGGGACAAAAATTTTTATATACCAAGTTGAAATCAACATTCTTATTTGAACAAAATTTAAAAGAATTAGTTAGAAATGAAGAATTTCTAAATTCACTTGTAATATATCCAATATATGATCATCTATTTGTTTACAAATTGAATACATATTTTGCAACAGTAAGTTTTTTATATATATTAAAAAATTAATTATCTTATATAAATAAATATGCTTTATTATATAGATTATTATATAATATTGACAATTATATTATATAATAATTATATAATTGTACATATTGTATTGTAATATAATTTGAGATTTATGGGAATAAATTATAATTTTTATTCATTAATGGTTTTAGGTAAAAACTATTGAGATTCAAAAAAAAATTTTAAATATTCGAAAAACAATTTTAAATATGCAAAATTTAGGTCCTTTACAACAACGTAACGTTTCTTGGCCTATCGGTAATCAACCAGGAAATAATGCTATTGGACGTTTCGATATTTTACGATGGACATATTTTAATCAGACTCATCTATTTTTGAATACTGATTTTTCAACTATACAAGAATTAAAAACCGATGTTAAATTTGATATAGATCGAATAATTAATATTACAGTCGTTAATATTATTTTTAATAGTCAAATTGCATTAAAATTCAATAAATTATTGAATGGGTATCAAAGATTTGATGCATCTCGAGGAATGGATTATATATTAGATTTAGAATTTATCAATATTAGTACCAAGAAAACATTAAGAAAGAGGATTGAAGTGTGTAAACCACTTGGTAAAGTTGAAATTTTGCCTGTTCCATATGTAACAGAAAACACTAGAATAAATATAATATTAATTATAAATTTATCAAAGAAACAGGATGCATTGAATTTTTTGGAGCAATATGCTTTAGATTGTATGGAAAAAAAGTATAAAACTTTTCTTATGATGGTTAGTATTTTTTGCTAGATATTATTTTAGAAAATCTTTTATATATATATATATTTCTTTTGATATTGTTAAATTGTTATTTAGGTTCTCTTATATAATTTTGACTCTGCATCAAAAGGTCGAGAAGACATATATTATGAAATTAAACAATATGCGCTATTTTTAGCTGAAAAATATAAAAAACAACAATCAAAAATTACTTGGCTTTCTATACGTTTACCAAATATTATAACATCTATTAAAACAAATCAATTGCTGAATATTGCTGTTACAGATTTATGTATGAGAAAGTTTACATCTGAAAGTTTGATACTTTTTGTCGAAACAGGAATACAACTTCGATTGGATTATTTAAATAGAGTATATGCATTATTAAAAAAATTACTATTATTATTATTTAAAAAACTTCATACATAAAAATTAATCAAACATTTAATATTTAGGTTCGTATGAATACTATTAATCAATATCAAATATTTAGTCCAATACCTTTCATTGAATACCATCCTGATATAATACATATAAATGATATAAAAAAAGTTAATACAGATATTAATCGAAATTATGGAAAATATGACGAATATAATTTTAATAATATCGCTTTTTATGTCAGAGACTACAATATTAGTACGTATATTTTTATGATTCCTATTTCATAGATTTTCTTTTTCATTTTATAATTAATAAATTTATTTTTTTTTTTTTTGCAGTGAGAAAAACTATTGAGGCTAGCATTCCAATAATACATTCTGATCGAGATATTCTATCAATATTAAAACTTTCACAAAATGTTCGTGTTAGTTCTTTGTTTGAAATGTTTGTTTCTTTCAGTAACGTGCACACTTTACGCGCAATTGAACCAGCTCTTAAAATAAGATATACAAACATTACTTGTGTCGATGACACTAATATCAATATGTTTTGTACACAATTAAAGAATCGTTATTTGGGTCGACGTAGTCAACTTGCTAGATTGATTCTAGATTATCAAACTTATAAACATAGTTTACTAGCATAAATTGTATATGCAAATGCTATCAAAAATATTATCAAATATATTATTTTGATGTTAAAAATGATTTTGTAACTTATATAAAACAAAAACATTAAGTAGTTTTGAAAAAGTTCATAAATAAAATCATAAAATTCTATTATATTTGACGAAAATTTATATTAAAATAATTTATATATATATATTATAATAAAAATTAATAAAAATATATTGTGCGTGTGTGTGTATAATAAGAGAGATTTGTAATATAATAGATATTTTATTAAATTTATACATTCTATTTAAATAAATATTTTGTAAATAATACAATCAAAAATTTAATTTTTGTTTTTCACAACACATCATATATGATTTTATATTTATAAGAAGATTGTAAAGAAATGTGTATATTATACACACTTATACTATATATAATATTTAGATTTAAAAAATAATCAAATTGAAAATTATAATCAATCATTTATATAATCATCATTTGCCAGTTTCTTAGAAAATATATATAAAACATTTTGGCAAGATTTTTATAACATATAAGAAAATAAGGAAATATATAATTATACTAAATATTAGTCAATAATTGTACAATCCCTTAATACCTTATAAATAATATAGTATATTACTATTCATTACATATTTCATATATTTTTTTGCATAAAAAGCAAAAGATTTGTATATTATAACTTATTTCAACACTGAATATATGGAAGATGCTATCAAGTTTACTATACACGTTTTGTGTATAATGTGAAGTAAAATTGAATTGTTTTATTTCGTCTAAATCTTTCAATATAACAGAAAATAAAATGTTGAAAAAATAAACTTTTTGGAGTGAAAAGATCTTTAAAAGATCTTTTATTAATCCTCAAAATCACTGTTCAATAGAAATATGTTTGTTGATATTATTAATATAATTAGATTAATATAGAAAATTATATATAATTAAATATATGTTACCATTAGGTACTATCAGATTCTGATTCTGATAATTGTAAATCATCATTTAGAAGATTATCTGGCATTAAGCATGTGGGAGATGAAGCAGTACTATTTAAATGTCCTAAAAAGAAACATAAAAAAAAAATTATTTATATTTACATAAAGATTAATAGAAATAATTATGTTGAAAATATACCATTGGTTCCTGTTAAAACTGGAACATTTTCAGTGTCTGAATCACTATCTGAACTTTCTGTAGAACTACTTGAAGTAGAATCACTAAGAGCACCTTCATCGCTATCTATAGTTACAGAAGGTTTTATAATAGTAGTATTATTGATACATGATGACCTCGAAGAATTTGTAACAGGAAATGATCCAGTTGATGTTAAAGGACAGTCATCATTATCAGAACCAATCATTGGTAAACTGGCCAACACTGAATGCGCCACTGATGGTTGCACTGGTGAACTAAAATTCTGTGTGTTTTTAATAAGTTTAAAAAGAATCTTAATATATTAATATAACATTACTATATAACCAAGATTTTAAATTAGTTTATATTTTTTTAAAAAACATTTCAATTTTAATTTTAATTTTAAAATTAAAAATATTTAAATTATAAAAAAAAAATAAAAATAAAATCAAAATTTTCTGATATTTCTTTGCATTTAAAATATATTTAGTACCTATTAGTTGAAGTAGAAGGTGGACTTTTACCATGATATGGAGAAACTCTATGAGGGCTATATTGTTTTGGATGTAATTGAATACTAGGTTCTCTTTTTTTACCACTAATAACTTTTGATCTTGTTGTTGTTCTTCCATGTGTAGGACTCTTTTTAATTTCTACTGGAGTTATAGGTCTATTGCTATTATTACTATTATTACCTCCAGAAATTCCTAAATGTGATTGAGACTTTGGTTCTGTTCTAAAATACAATATGATATGTACATGTTATAATTCAACATATTTTAAAAAGATATTTTAAAAAGATTACATACCTGGTTTTTTTTACTTGGATATTTGCTGTTAATTTCTCCAATGTAATTTCTCCAGTAACTCTATCAATTATCAGAACACATTCCTTATGGTAAGGTCTTTGAGAACCTTTGAATACAGTATGAGGAATTCCAGCACCATCTAAATGTGGAACAGTAACTGTCATCATATTGTTTGCTCCAACATCAACTCTTGCTACTTTAGAAACATCAACACTTGCTGGTTTAAAATCATCTATAATCAATATTATAGTTATTAATTATTTATTTCAACATTATACAACATTAACAATCACTATATTTCTTGTATTTTTTCAAATATATAATAATATAAAATAAAATAATTGAAAATATACTTATGAATTTAGATTATAAATTTAAAAAATTTATATACTAACATTTTAAAGTATGAAATGCCGTCGACCTATTGTTTGTAAAGCTTGGTCCTAATTTGAGTTCCCGTATTTCAGAACCCAAACCAAGCCGCTCAGCCATGTCACGTCCGATTCCTTGAAAATTTGTTTCCGCGAGAGAAGTAACCGATTTCATTGAATATTATTTTATTGTTCTTTCTTTCAAGAATTTAAATAAATCAGATGTTAAATGCAATATTAGATATAAAATTCACAAGCAATTGAGATTTATTATTGCATGTTTTATTCGTTACTTTGCCAAAATATGGATTTAATCAGTCAACCTTACCAGACAAGAAGATTCTGTATTCGCAAGATCTGACGTCACACTCATTTAGAAATAATAAAGGGAGAGAAAGCTGAAGGAAGTAATACGAGGTGATTACCACGCCACCTACCCGGATGCGTATGTTAAAATACGTTTTCACGCGATATTACCGCCATAACTTTGTCATATTATTATCATATTATCATAGCATTGGATTTAATATTATAATTTATAAATTTGAACAAAATAGAATTGTTTAAAATACTTTATTAAGAAATTTAATTTTCTATTCACATAAAAAGTTTATGTACTTTGTATTAATAATAGTAATTTTTCAACATTCTAGAAATTTCTATCTAGAAATTTTCATTTTGTGATTTTAGGGAATTTATCATACAAGACTTATAAATCCAAAATAATTATATGTAAATTTTATTTTATGTAAATATATAATGCTGAATTCATATTGCTTTTTGCAAATTATTTTCGTCATTATTTTCGTTAATAATAAACATTTTTGCAAATAGCAAGCAATTAACATTAAATTGATTAATGAACATAAAAATGTTTATTCAGATATCAATGAATTCAAATTTTTAAATCCACTTTAATTTTTTAATAAATATTAATTGTTCATTGTTTTATTATATTTGTTTTTCGTATAAAAATTCTTTTTTATCAATATTGACATTTTTTATTATAATATTTTTTATTATTAAATATATGGCTATAAATAAATATTTTCCAGATATTTTTACAAAAAGAGATATGTAAAAATATGTAAAAATTAAATTATCCAAAAACTAAATGAACAAACCTGTAATCGTTTGATCTGCTCTTCAGCTATTTATTAGCATCATTACGAACCTAGCATAAAAGGTATAATATTATATTCTTATCATTTTATATTCTTATGTTATCATATATATATTCTTATCACATTTCATTCAATGTCAAAACCATAAAAATTTCTACAAAACAGAGAGAATATTGAGTTAGATCAGTACTTGGAATATCATAATAATAACAAAATTCATCAATAAAAAAACGTTCAAATATATACGACATAACTAAACTAATAACATTGTAATTATTGTTTCTCAAACCAATCAACATAATCATTAATAATTGCAGAGTAGTAATAATATTTATTAATAATTGATGCCTTCTCATTTGGTTTTCTTTTCGCTTTGGTTGTAAATGAAAAAATACTGGCAAAATGCCCAATGAAAGTATTATAAGTCGGACTTTTTCACTAATCCCATATCCTTGTAGGATACCACCAGTAAACAATGCCAATGGTATAACATCCACTATCTTAGAGTACCAATCATAAAAGATTCTTAAGTATTTTATTATATTAGTTCCTGATGTAAAAAGTGGAACTCCTGGAAATAACATTGCTAAAATAATATAAATATAATATGTTTTTTATTATAAGTATAAACATTATTATTATTGTTGCTATATTTTATAATATGAATTAATTGCTTTTACATAGAATTTTAAAATATCTCTAAGATCTAAAATTCGTAAAAATATAAAATATTAAATTTGTTTATGTTTATTGTAATTTATCATTCTTATTGTTCATCTACATTTATCTTTATGAAATTTCATTATAATACTAAAGTATAAGTAATAAAAATATTATTTGTAATATTATAATAAGTAATATTAAAAATTTATAAGATTTTAGAATTTATATTACATATTTATATCTTTAAAACATAAATAAAATTAGTATTAATTCTAATAATATTTAATTATATATTAATTATTTAAAATAATATATCGGTAAGAAATTTATTCTTCAAAAAATATAAATAATTATTATATAAGTGACATTTTTATATAATTATTTTTTATATATTTCATAAATAGCATATATTTCATGGATTATAATATTATATATATAATATATATGTATATAATATATATTTTATTTTTTAAGTTTTATATTTAAAAATTAAATATACTTTCTTTAGTTTTATATTAATTAATTTTCAATTTGACTTTTATTAACTTATTAATATAAGATATATTATTAGAAAATTCTATACAAATAATATTGCTTCAAAAATATGTTATGCAAATGTCAAGATATAAAATATAATTAATTATCAATATATTCTTACCAAATCTGAATGTTCCTACTATGGCATGTGAAAGTAGAATTTGAAAGGCACGAAAGGACCAGATACTTGTTTTATCATATGTATTATTGAGAGTTTTCATACAACAAAGTGTCACAAAGAGTTTCACTAAATGTGCTAGTATGCTGCTCGAACAAATCATGGTCAACTTTTGATTATCCACAGATACTGTTTTTTGATTTAATTATTCTGAATAATATAAAAAGTTGAATAATATATTAAATTTGATAAAAATTTCCATGCAATTATAATATGAAAAAGTGCTTTTATGTTTAATTAACACAGTTCATAATTCTTTTATAATTTATTAAATCCTAAGTAAGGTTATATATAATCAGATCTTAGGTAATTAAATATTATTTCTTAACAATTTGTACGAATCTTTTCGAATTTGTTCAATTTCATTATAACACAAATATAGATAACAACATGAATATTATATTCTATTTAGTAAATGATAATAAATCTACTATGTAATATTTCATTTAAGTTTTTAAATGTTCAATCACTCAGTCTTGTTAGATAGGATTCTATATCGAAACTTGATATCATATTTGGAAATAATAGAAAGAAAAAATTAAGAAAGATGCCGTTTATCGAAACCCGTATTAAGATACTTTTTCACGCGATATTAAATGTCATGATTTTCGTTGTCGTAACATCATATATCATAATAAAAAAAATTCAATATTATAATGCAATGACAAAAATTATTTAGTGTTATAATCGTAAAAATCATATTTTATTACTGCATGAAATATATTTTAATATACGATAGATAGCAATCGCATCATATTATTACGAGTTAACTTTTTCTCTCTCTATTATTTCTAAATAAAAGTAATGTCCAACTCAAAATATAAAGCCTGGTCTGACAAAACTATTTTCATTATATATTTTAACTATCACATAAATATGAACTTAATAAATTTAAAACTAATTATTTAAGTTAATAAATTTCATAAAAATTTCTTGTATAACATTTTTATTAAATTTTTATTACTACAATGTAGAATTTATAATATATATAAATTTATATAATATAATTTATAATAAATTATATAATTTATATAATAATATAAGTTTTATTATAAAAAAATAGGTGACTTTTTTTTAAAAATAAAGAAAAAAGTTAATAAATTATAAAAATAATTTTGTGAATTATATTTTACAAATAATGTTTAAGAATATAATGTATGTTTTATAATATGTTTTATATAATGTGAACAAAATATTATAAGAAGTAATAATAAAGGAAATGTAGGATTAATATAAATAACTATAATTATATAATTGTATATAAAATAAAATATAAGTATAAATATAAGTTTTGGCATTTATTCAAAAAAATTTTTAAACAAATGGGAATAATGAATCTTTTGCACAAAAAAGGGGAAGACTATGATGGAAGTCAATGTCTTTCTTTCATTCAAAATGACGTGACTGACAATACATTACTGATGTGAAGCGTTGACGCTTTTATTAAAAGTTTTGCAGTAGTACTGCAGTATTTTTACCCTTGACAACTTGTAATCGCAGTAAATGTTCGTGCGTATTCAATATGAAATCATTATACTATGCTAAATTTTATACTATCTTTTATATTAGAAATTTCAATTTTACTAGTGGTATTCTAAAAAGATTTACCAATGAATTGCAATTCATGCTTTTTATTTTTTAAAATTACAAATAAAAATTGATTTATTTTTGCATAATATAAACGAAATTATATATTTCTATAATTTAGTGAATTTTTTATATAAATAAAAATAATATAAGCATAAGAATAATATAATGATAATTGATGTAGTTAATAAAATAAATAAAATGATATAATATGAAAATGATTTAATTATTAGAATTAATGATTAATTAACTTAATTTTAAATATTTCGTTTATAGAATTCTAAGTTTTACCTAGAGAGTGCTGCCATCTATTAAAAATTCACAGATTACAATTGACTATATAAATCTTAACTTATTGCAAGACAATGTTTTACATTTAAATTAAAATGTAAAAATATTTCAATTATTATAAAATTATAACAATTATTATAATAGTTTTATATATTATTATATAATATATTCGTAGATATTCATAGATTTAATAATTTTATTTAATTTCATACTTAAAATAAATACATTATCACCAATAATGTTTTATTTAATATTTAAATTAAATTCAATATTAATAGTTTATATATATTATAATTATAAATAATATTAACAAATATATATCAAAACAGATTATAAAAAATAATATTAGCATTTGTTTATTTTTTTTTATATCTATTTTTTTTCTAATTATGAAACTATAGTAAATTAAAA
>NW_006263671.1:504785-507647 GCF_000469605.1 Apis dorsata | reverse complement strand
CTTTTTAATTCAAAATATAAGAGAATTTAAAAATTTTAACAATAATTATAATCATTTAATTTTATTATTATATTTTGGCAAACAATATGACTGATAAATCATAATGAATTTTGAACTTTGAAATATGAAATATGAAATAATAAATTATAAGAAAATATCTTGTATTTCTTTTATTATAAAATATTTTTTTAGGTAATTATTTTTCCCATTAATATTACAAATAATAATTAAAAATAAAATTTTTTGATATTTTTAAGTATTATTTTGAAATTTAATTACAATTATAATATTTTGTTAGATAATTAATTAATTAATTATTTTCTTTTTATTTTCTTACACAATATTATAATTTCTTGTATATTATATTTTGTTTTTTATGGTTTTTGTTTTTTTATTTATTTATGGAATTTAATTACTGCTTAATGATTACAATTGGATTTAAATTATCTCACAAAAAAATTACTGTTATAAAAAATTTTTTTTTTTTTCTGTCAATTTTCTATCAGTAATGCATATCTATTTGAATTTTCTTCTTTTGCTTACATTTCATTTTTTTTTTTTACGATATATTCTAATTATAAACTATAATTGTGTAAATATAAATGCATTATGTAAAGGAATAAAAAGGAAAGAAATTATCTTCAAGTGATAATTCATCATTTCATTTTTTACCATGCTAAAAAAAAAGTTTTGCGTCGAAGTTTCTCTATTAACAATCTTAATAAATATTAATAAATTTTTTAAAATGAATAAATATTTTTTTATGAAATATTTATGTCAATATAGCGATTCAAAGTTCATTTGAACAATCTATCATTCGAATACTTTAAACATTTGCGATCATTGAATTTCAAATTGAATATTTAACAATCTATACTGTGCATAGTATATGTATGTACAAAAAATATTTATTTTAAAATTTATAATATGCCTAATTCTAAATTGAACATTATTTGAGCAACTTAACTTTGTATACGTAAATGTATTATTACATTTTTATCATTCAAATGTATTTTAATATATAAACAATCAGAATTAAAGATTATTTCGTAAAAACAAATTATTTCATAAAATTTTTCATTAGACGAAATATTTATATAAATTTGCGTTTCGTTATTAATTTTTGAATGATTTTCGAATATTTATATTGATATATTTTAAAAAGTTTTTTTTTCAACAATGTACCTCAAATATGAAATATGAAATTCATGTATATTCATCATGAACATGTATCGTTGTTAATCGATGATGAAAATTCATTTGAACGATAATTGTTGTTGATGATAATAATAGAAAAGAGAAAATATTTAATTTGTGAAAAATTAGTTCAACAATGTCGAAAAGGAATCTATTTTTGCTCGAAATGAATCTTTATTTCGTTATTGAGAGACGCGACCGCGGAATACTTGACTTATTAACGATTTAGTCGATAATGCTGTTATACAATGCGCGTATAATGAAGTGAAAAAGGAAAGAAGAAAAGAAGAGGAAAAATTATAATCTTGAAAACAAGTCGAATCTCGAAGATTTCAATGACTTAGAC
The DNA here is from genome assembly GCF_000469605.1 of Apis dorsata. Taxonomy (NCBI): domain Eukaryota; kingdom Metazoa; phylum Arthropoda; class Insecta; order Hymenoptera; family Apidae; genus Apis; species Apis dorsata. The sequence continues at coordinate 506,104 of NW_006263671.1, read as the reverse complement.
ACACGGCATTGTAATATTAAAAAAGTTTTGATCGTACTATTGTTATCAGTCATTGATATACTATTTGACAGAGCGTATATACAACCATTATTTTTCTGCTTGCTATATATACAATCGTATTTCTGCTTGATATATTTCACGTGATTGTGTAAATAAACATCTTTTTTACTATGTTTTAACGATAATACGGATTATAATACATAACAAATATTTACTTATGAATATTAAAATAAATATAAAATGTTTTTTAAATTTCTAATAATTTTTAAAATCAAATTTTTTTGTTGTTATTTTTATTATTATATGCATTTATGATAGAGATAGAATAGTTTAATATTTGATGATATTCAAGAAAAAAGTATTAGATTAAGGACGATCTTAAAAGTTCGAAATTGAAAAGCAATTTCCAATAAGTTCTTTCTTTTCACGGTAGAGAAGTTAAGTTCATCCCTAATGAAACATTTCGAAGAGAAATTTAATGAATTCCACTTTAAACTCAATGTGAAATCGTTAATTTTATCGGTTGATATCTAGTTCAATGCGCTCCTTACAGTAAAAATTTGAAAAGAAACATAGTGAAACCTTCCATTGAGTTTCTCGGATATATTTCTATATAAATATGTTGTCTTCTTTTCGTTCACGACATTATTAAATAATATTCAATATTTACATTATAAATAATGAAGATTATAACTTTCAAAACTCACTTCATAAATATTTGTATAGATTATATTTGACTCTATTAAGCATTCACAAATAAAGGGAGATGTACTTATATCTTATTAATTCAATTAAACAGGAATTTGAATTAGAATAAGTACATATTTAAAATTTGAAAATTCAAAGTTAAAAATTTGAATTGATATTCAAATAACTTGATATTTGAAAATTTAAGAATTCAAATACTTTTCTCGTGTCATGATATTATAAAATTAAAAAAATAGATAATTTAAATGTTTCTACTCTCTATCATATAAAAATATGAAAATAATCTTTGAATAATGCATTCAAGAATTACAAGCATTTTCTTTAAATATCATCTTCCGGCCTTGAATAGATCAAGCGCATCGTAAATTTGTACGAATTACGTAAATAATTTGTCGAAATGAATTGATGCACTTTGTAAAATGCTTTTAAATAGCTAACGACCTTGCATTTTAAATTCAAAAAGAAAAATAATAAATAATATTCAAAGTATAAATTACATTTAAAAAATATATATTTAATCGAGTAATTAAAAATGAATTATAATAAACTTTCATTAATGCCAAAATGATTAGAAATATGAAAGATCAAACGATCAAAAGAAAATAATAATA
>NW_006263671.1:494840-504592 GCF_000469605.1 Apis dorsata | reverse complement strand
AAAAAAAAAAAAAAAAAAAAAACTAAAGAAAAGATATTATTAAACTCGTTAAAGATTAAATTAATTCTTCCGTTTTTTGCATCAATAAAATATCATTGTACCATAAATTATAATTCTAACTTTTATTATGAAACGAATATATCATATAACATCAAAATCATTCGTGATAAGTTTTCTTTGGTACCGAAATATGAAACGTGTATCGCATTACCTGGATTAATGTTTCGTGTGATATAGAGATTAACGTCTATAATGATGATCATCGTGCAATGCATTTTCTCATAAAATATAACGATCAATACGTATCTTATTTGAATCTTTCTATTCAATCGTGTTATTTTATTTATCTAGGACAGTTGTTGAAAAGATGGAAAATTTTTTTTACAATTTATATTATCATTTATCATGAACATTAAATTTATTAAAATTCAAATTCACGATTATATATCGATTATCGCTTGATAGAAATTTTTTTCATGACAATACGACGATATGAAAATAGAAATCAATACACGAAAAAAAATTGGTTCATTATTGTGATAAATACTCAACATTATGCTTCTGGCGATATAAAAACGATATAGAAAAAAAACGACAAAAAACATAAGGGTGAAAGAGAAGTTTATCTCTCGGATATGTGTACATAAAAAGTGCATTTGCGGATAGAAACTGAAGGACAAGAAAGTGATGGTAGTAAAACTGTCTCACGTATACGTACACGACACACGAAAGAGACGAAAAAAAGGGAGGAGTCTCAAAAATACATGTAATGGTATCGTTTACTTGCGGTGAGAACACGATCTGTTCTTTACGACGAAGAGAAAACACAAGATAGTGGTTTCCATTCAGGTACTTTAATAAACATGTACAGTTGAACGTATTCTTTTGAACGTATTATTATTATTATTTGATGATGTATATATCATCTTTTGAACACGGGCGGATTCTAGAGTCATTTTATAATGATCGAGAAACACAGTAAAATGATAAATGATTTTGAATCCGCCTAATACGCACTGGATTAAATTATTATAAACTATAATTGGCAATGTTTCGCGCGATTACAAATTACTGCGAGTAACCATTTCGTTCATTTTTTTCCCCCATGCTTTATTTGCGCTCCTTTTTTCTTTTCATTTAATCTCATTATAATTTACGCTTAAAAGAATCACATATCGAAAATTTTGAAAAAACATTTTGAAAGTTTATCGAAATATTTTTCTATTTATTAGTCTTTTTTTTTTATATATATATATATCTTTTTTTCTTTTCTGCCAGAGTGCGATTCGAATGTGCAATAAAATTGCGGAAAAATATTGTACAGAAAATCGCAAAAAAGTTCACATTCGATTTTCGGCGGACGTTCGTGTCGGTAAAACAGTATTCTATGATACTTTCATTAGACATGCGCAAATTTTTCTACATACATCTTCGACCCTTTTAAACAAATAATTTATAAAAACATCGACATATAAGTAAAAGGCAGCGTTAAATAAAATTTTATAAAAATTTAGAGAATTGAAATTAAAAAGAAAATTATTTTTACATTTATTATAATTGGAAATGGAAAATTTTTGTATAAAAAATTCGAAATTATTATAATTTATTAATGCCCAGATCACACATTCATGGCAAACAACTTAACGTCCGCCTAAGTCTTTATATTACCTACTTACAAATATCGCACATACTTGCACATGTACATACACACATATAGAGATACGATGTATATACATGCATCAGCGCGCTACACTCAATGCACATCCACGCAACCCCATTGATATTTCACATTTCAGGCACCACCAACGAACGGTAGATACGTATGTACATTGCTATCAAATATTACATCCGGCTATCGATTTCCACAACAGAGTGTACAACATTCGATCGCGATGTCTCAACCTTTTATTATTTGGCAGTAAAAAAATTAAGAAATTAGTCTCGCGGAATTATTATACGAATTTATAATTTATAGAGCAATACGTTTTTTTTTTTCTTATCATTAGAATTCATTATTTATAGATTTAAATAAAGAAATTTATTTAAAAATCAAAAAAGAATCAATACATTAAAGCTTTTTTTAATAGTTTTAAGAAGAACGCTTATGAATATAAAAAAATTTCGCATACTTTTCTGTTTGATAGAATGAGATCTCCATATATATTTATTATATATATACGTAGATATATCGATAAAATGAAAATTGCATAATTTAGCAGAGCGTTAGAACTTATTAAAATAAGTAATAAGTTCTTTTTTTTTATTAATGATATAAATTTTTACAAACATTTTTCATCATTTCCTTTATTCTATATTCTCTTCTTTCTTTCAATGGCGTACAAATATCCACTCTTGAGCATTTTTTTTTTTCTGTTTTTTTACGATTCGCTATGGTTACAGAATATGCGCACGTACTGTACGTATTATATACTACTATGCTCAATGGTCACCATATTAATTTTTGTTCGTGTTTTATTTAACACATTCGCTACGAGTACATTTTTATAATTTTGTTCGTTTAGAAGATAAACTGTTGTTCGATTTTTACAGAAAATTTTTGTAATTTGTCGCGTTATTTCTATAGTAATAGTTACTACATGTGAAACTATCTTAAGCAATAAATCACATCACGGCTTGAGGCATAGCGAATTACCATTAAAAGTGAAAAATTACAGTAAGACTAATGTACAAGCCACGAGTGATTCATATATCGCAGCGAAAGTGTTAATCAATGTAACGGTGGAACGTTTCCATCTTGGTTTCAAATCGAAACTACCCTCCTGCAACATTCTCTCTCAACTGCATTTATGCATACCGCGTCAGTAACGCATAATTCTGCTTTACCGCCTCGTCGGAATTGGATGGAAAGAAAAATTCGAACGAATTTTCGGCTTATTTGATTATATGTGCTTCGTAAGTCTATTTTAGCACATGGTTCACATTTATACAGCGTTTTGAACAAGAATAAAATTATTTACAAAAGAAAAAAAAAAAAAAAAACGAAAAAAAAATTGTTACATATTACTTTTCCATTTATGAAAAGTCTGAATATATCACAGTATGAAAAGGAACTGAAAATAGTTTTTAATTGTGGAATAATGAACACTTGTAACGTAACGTTACTATAGATTATCAATGCAATCATATATTTCTATATTCGATAAGCAGTCTGTTCGATGATGGAAATTTTTATTTGTTAATTTATTGACAGTCAAATATATAATTAATTTTACCATTTCGTTTATTATAGTCTTAACTTTTAATTAAAATCAATCCAACAATGAAAATATCTGCAAAAATGCAAAAATATTTCTCGCAGATTACAGAATCATGTTCCAAAGTATCGATGAATCATCGATTGCTGCTTCTTAACAAATGCCGAATCCATATTCATGAGATCTCCTTTTTCCCCCCTTTCCAAGCGAATCGAAGGCAGTAAACTCATGCAAACTGGACACTTATGGTGTTCTACACCAGTTGGCGCAACGAGCATAAGCACACGCATACGAAACAAATACATAGCCGATAAAAACGATTGTACGTTCTACCGACGTTTTCAGCCTGTGAGATCCAAGAAAGAATGTACAAACCGAGATGAAGCGCGCGATACAACGATATCTTTGATTACGTTTAAGGAAGTCTTTCGACGTGAATGTTCAATGAAACAAGACGCCCACACGCATAATAACACGATTTGAAATCCTCTTAACGCGGCTTACCGTCAATGACGGTAATAGGATTATACCGAGAAGTCTCTAGATAATCCAAATTTGCGCGCGAACGCAAGTTCAAGAAAGAAATATTTGCCAAATTGGAAAACTAATTAGAAATAATATCACAATCTTTACATCATCGAATTCTTATTTTATTTTCTTATTTTATAATTAATTTAAATTAAATAAATTGAAAATTCAATCGATTATACATTAAATGAATGAATCGACTTATTTCTCGATCAATTGAGCAAAAATTGATGGATTTAATACGAATTATATTCATCTACTTTTTAAAAAAAAATTTTTTTAAGATTGAGATTAAATTAAAATTATAGAAACAAGGATTTTAATTCAATTATATTTAAAAAATTATATTCGTATTTATTATCTCAGTTATGTTTAATTATAGATTCCAATTTATTTATATATCTCTTGAAATTGAACCAACATTGAAAAATTAAATCTTCAAATTTTTATTAAATATATTCAACTAAAGGAATATTTTATTTTAAATAAAAGTGAGAATAGCATAAAAAAAATTCGTTAAAATTAAATCGTTGATTAATTTTATAATTAAAAATATCCATTATTAAATTTTTTGTATTTTAAAGCTAATTTCATGGTTATGGAAAAATCAAAATACAAAAGTCACTTTTAGCATGAAAAATGCGTTTAGAACATTCGTACTGACATTCCTACTGACCTGGATATACTCAACTGCAAAACAGCATTTAAATTGTCCGATAAAACGCGTGGGCGTCGTTTCCCTTTAAACTTTTAAACCTCGGCCGGACACAGTGCCATTTGATTCCGCCTAAGATTTAAAACGATTCGCGGGAAGAAGTGACATGATACGCGAACGAAATTTTGAACAAATGACTAGTTGGACTAACGAGTTCATACTTAAATAATGTACCAGGTGGCGCCAAAGGAAAAACACTATAAAAAAATAGACTTAAGTAAAAATAACAATAAGTCTTTGATGCGTTCTTATATGTATATACATATCTATATAATAAATCCTTATAATCATTAATGATATCGATATTATTAATAATTTTTTTCATATTATTATTAATAATATCTGTATTAATACTATACATTAATAATTATATTATATGTATATGATACACATGTATAAAATCAAATCAATTGGACATATATAAAAACTTTAAAAATTAATATATGAATTCAAATCGGTTCGCACCACTAGGTCAAACACAAATCAATCGATAAAATGTACGTCTATCGACGCAGCGACGTTTCGCGATGACATATATTACATAAGGCGCGGAAATCCTATTTAAGCAGATCACAGCTGCTTCCGCTTGGCCACATTTTGGATCTCTCTTAAGTATATCTCTTCCATCGTACACATTTACGAACTACTGGTCGATTTTTCATATTTTTTATTTTTATTATAACAGAAGAAAAAACATAAATACAAAAAATTCTATATGATGCATTTTAGCATATTTGAGATACGTTTGTAAAATTTTTATCGAAGTATCATTAGAGAGTGGTTGCAAGCTTTGAAAATTGGTCTAAATGTCTCATTGAAGTGATAAATTGATCCTTTCAATTTTTTTTCATTCGTTCCAATTTAATATAAATAAACACAAATACCTGATTTTTCGAATCATCATATCACAAAAAAAAAAAAAAATAGATTATCAAAAGAAACGATAGAGCATAACGATATATATTCGAAATGAAATTTAAAACATCACAATTAAAAAATTTATCACTTCCATATCGACTGATAACTAGTGTCCATTGGACAAAAATATATATTAATTTCGAATAAATTTCGAAAGTTCTGAATCCTCCGTGTTTATGCGATCGATCGTACGGTATAATCGCGTGATTCATTATATTAAAAAAAAGAAAAGGAAATATAACAAAGAATTATAAAAACGCATAAAATTCTTCCTAGCTAATTAATGTCATATACGTATTATGCATATATGCGTGCGCACGTGATACTCATTGTCAGATTGTTCACGATATCTGAATGCTCAAATTGTGCATCAAATTAAATTTAGATTGTAGATAAGAATAAAATAAATTAGAGATTTTTAGGTTAAGTAATATGACATTTTTAATCTACGTATAAAATATATATATATATATTTATATATTTATATATATATATATAAATTGAATAATACTTAATCAAATGCACAAATATAATATACTTGCTTTAAATTATGCGTATGAATTATGCTTGAGTTAAGTAGACAGGTTAGGTTTGAGTCAGAACTGTACTCGATGTTTACGAGGTACGTATACATTTCAGTCCATATCTTCTCTGCATTCTCATCAGCTTTTACACGTCTATATTAAAAATTTATTGCGAAATATCCACAACAAATTTTACTTTATTATAAATTTTACTATAAATAAATTTTTAAATTAATATATTTTTAAATTCCAATATTTAAAAAATAAATCTAATTTTATTGATATGATTTATTTATATGAAAGATAAATTTTTTTGTTCAATTTCATTGCACATTATTGAAATTATACATATATATGTATATATATAATAATAAAAATTCATGTCAATGGAATAGTTAGAAAAAAAAAAGAGAGAAAAGCTGATCAAGGATTCTTTGTGATTACCGTTCCAATTTCTCAATGACAACGAAAAATAGAATAATCTAAGTTCTCCAGATATAAATATAATTTATTTATATTCAACATTGCCTCGATCTTTCACTTCAATAATGCTATGTTGAAATATGTATGCTTTTAAAACAAAAAGATTAAATTGCACTTTTAATCTATAATTAATTTTTTAAATTTAAATTCATATTCGTTATTAATAATATGTAAAAATAATAGATAATCTTTGTTAGTTTTCCATATTTTATCATCACAATCTATGCTCTCTTGCGTGAATTTGAAACTTTAAAATATACATATAATGCTTTTATTATCGACCGTGATAAAACAAGCCTCGTCGACGATAATTATTATTACATAACTCATACAGAATAAGGGTCACAAAGATAAGTGTAACATAAATAAAATATCATAATCATATTGTATAAAGTATTTTCTATTCTTAATGATTTTTCCACGATTCTTAATGATTCATTTCTCACGATAAAATTATACTATAGTGAAATTGTTAAAAGAGAATAATTTTTTTCGCGAAATAGATGGCAGAATAGCATCAAATCGGTCAACGGCCTTTCTTCATCGAACGGAGATCAATGATGGCGAGTTCACAAACTTAAACCGAGAGAGTCGAGTGTTTTCGAGTGCAGTGCACTTGAAGAACCTTGAGGTCAGCTTCCTCTTCTCGAAAGAATGAACCACGGACCTTGAAATCGATCGCGCGAAATAACGCATCGAAAAACTTTGAACATTGCCGCGTTGTCGATTTGAGATATACATAGATTTCAGAAAGGGAAATTTCACAACTGGCATATGCTCGATATACGAAATTCCAATTTCATCTACAATTTCGAAATGAGAATTAGAACGTAAAAATAATTTTCTTTCGATCACGAATCCTTTTTTTTTTTTTGCCTTGTAATTTTTTAAGTTAAATATTTTAACCTAACTTTTATTTCGTTTTATCTATTTATTTATTTATTTTCATTATGTTAATATTATAAACAAAATAATAATTTGATTCCACTATAAAATTACGAATTGAACAAATAAGCAATAACTAATAACTAAAACGCATGGTATGTTTTCAATTGATTCGCGTGCTATCCCCATATATAAGTGAGCCAACCCTGCTCTTCGTATTGTTCTCATCGTCTGGCGTGTCCCTTCGATGATTCATCCGCTACGATGCGAATCGAACGCTCGTTTGCCCATGTTTCTACGCTATCGCTTGGACAGAATTAATTTTTTTTTTTTTTTCCATAACAATTTCGGTCATTTATTTCGAATTCAAAATCGGAACTGGATCTCGAAAAATCCTCTGAAAAGAATTAATGAACTGCGCAGCATCTTCAATGAAAGTTCCAAAATGTCAGCCCAGTGTCAACATTTTTCGCATTCAAAAAACGCTCGAAGCAATTTCTACGACGTTATTAGCCGAACTTTTCTCTCCCCAAGATCGCACCTTTTTTTTTAAATAGTTAAACTTCCACGTTACAAACATTTGATTCGTAATTTGATACGTTTTAAAATTATCGATTATTCGTTGCAATAATCAATAACGAGAAATTTGGTAATAAATATTTTCAATTTAATAAAATATTTTACATTGAATTTGATGTTTTAAATTGATTAAATAATTTTTAATCCGAATGTTCATAGATATGATTCAGAAGAGATTAGCTTGAAATAACGATCGAATTGTAGATGATAAAATACTAGGAAGGAATTGATAATAAGATAAAATCGATGTTACGAAATTCTCCGTTGTTTAGTCATCGAGATAACATGAAAATGATTTCATTTGATCTGTTAAGTTTTATTTATCGCAAAATGGAATAACCGTATTTCCGACTCTTGCTCGTTAGTCAGGATTGACCAGGTGTTTGTCAGGTGTTTTTATCATGCGATACTTATTGGTGGAAAGAGTGAGCTACGTACGACAGAGAAATATTCATTCAATTATGTAATGACAGTAAACAAGTATTCTTACGTGTGTATCATGATTGTATTACGAGAAGGCGAATCGACAAAGAATTGATAAAGATAATGTAGATATTATTGTTCAACAGTAACTTGTTATTTTTTTCAAAAAAATTGTTGATTTTATCCATTATATATAATTACACGTAATTTCCCTATTATTATGAAGAATTATCTTCAATGTTACCAACTGTGGATACATTTTATTAATTACGATTACAATTATGAAAGTATTCAATTATTCTAATATAAAATAGAAAATTCTTCCTTCATTTTCAAAAATAAGAATTTCAAGAATCAAAAATTTAGGAATTAGAGTTTTATAAAATACTGTTTTATGTGTAAAGATAATTAATGTCTCATCAAAAGTTTGTGACATTCATAATTAAAAAATTCTCTGCTCTCGTTTATTATGTGAGTGTAATTAATATAAAGTGTAATTTACCGAGCGAAATGTCATTTAGATGTTTAATCTCTTAAATTAAAAATTTCCTGGAATATTTTTGACTAGACGAATAAATTTCTAAAAGGCGTGCAATTGATAACGAATTTCAGAAATATTTTTTAGCTAATATTATTTTAAAAAGTACTGAAAAAGATATTTTATCTGTCGGCGAGCGAAAGAAAGAGAGGGAAGTGAGAGATTTCACATCGTGAGTCATGCTACTGTTTAACGCGTACACAATTATTATGTATCACGTTAATTTATTATTAACCTAGACACATTCAGCGTCATCCTCTGTCTGTCTTTCCGTAAAAGATGTTCTACATTAAATTTTTAACAACTTATTCGTTCGTTTTGTTAAATTTGTTTTGTTAAATAAAACTTGTTAAATAACTCATTTATAAAAAATTGACGAGCGATCCTCGAAAAGGTGAAAAAGAGATAATATCGAGAGATAATTTAAAATTTTTTAAAATTATTTGAAATCTCCATCGCGTATAAAACAACGACCTTGTTTATAGGTAAACATTAAATACGATAAAACTTGTATTACATAAAAGAATATATAGATGCCTATATGAATCACGAACATACGTCATTGTATAATTTATATGATACGTTCAAATAAAAAGATAGTGAATCATTGGGGGAAAATAAAATTATCTCATTATCTTACATGAAATATTGATCAGCTATTTTCGATCACGAAAAATGTATTTACAAAAAAAAAAAAATAAATAAATAAATAAATAAAAAAAAATAAAAATAAAAAAAAAAGAAACAATAAATTATTTCCATAAGAAAAATACTGAAAATCTTTTCTACTGCAGGAAAAATAATGCCATCTGATGGCCACTTGTTGTATTAGTCGTTATTATTGCTCCTTTGTTAAACGCATTTGCATAATGACACTTCAAGTCCAGGTTTTTCTAAGTTTGTGAAAAAAGTGTTTTCATTTAGCATTCCTTTAATCTTTCTGG
>NW_006263671.1:466797-494578 GCF_000469605.1 Apis dorsata | reverse complement strand
CCCAAAAAAAAAAAAAAAAAATGTAAAATTAGGTTAAGTTCCTTTCTAACAAATGTTGTCTCGAATATCGCATGTTAAAAAAAATTAATTTCTATGAAACATTAAATTAGAGGAAAAAATAAATGGAATATCTTTATTAGTTTTTAAAATAAAAAATTAACAAGAGCATGGACAATGACATGATTTTTTTTTTAAATTTTGAATAAAATAATATAATAATATAATATAATAATAATTTTGATATTAGTTATAAAATTGAATTACACATTTTGAAATTAAGATAAGATTAGATATATTTAAAATTAAGGATTAGATATATCGATCGATACGATCGATAAATTATTAGAAAAAAGTTCTTTATGCAATATGTGTAAATGATAAGGATATTAAAAAGAACATTGTCTCTGATAAGATTATTGGAAATTTAATACAGTTGTCATCATCGAACATGAAACTTTTAAAACACTTAATAAAATTCGTTTAAACAAGGATTTCAAATAGCATATTTTTTAGCATACAAAAATATACAGTCTATCATATTGTATAAAAGATAATTCATTTAAAAATAGGCTTACACTTGTAATTTGAATCGTTCTAAATTATCAGGGAATGTTATTCAATGTTATTCAATAATTAATCGAAATTAAGTGAAATTTTATAATGAAAAAAAGATGTCTGCTCGAACGATAGGTTAGAATCTTTCGTATATTATATATATAATACGATACATTGTTTTCAAATTGTTATATATAAAAATGAATAATGATTCTTCTTTTGTTGAACACATCGTTTTAATCAGCATTTAAAATTATAAAAATAAATTAGAAAAAAAAAAAATTTCACAATATATTTCATATGAAATAAGCCATATCTGAAATTTTGATATAATTGTAAAATATAATTATATAATTTAAAAGATTTGGATTAATTATTAATACAGAAAATATATTCTTGTGAGAAATATGAATAAATGTTATTTTCTTTTCGCTTTACCAATAAAATTTAAAATTAAAATTGATTCAATTTAATTTTAATCACATCAAGAAGATAACACGATAGATTCTAAAAGGAACTTCTTTTTGCGCAAAGCAATCTTCCAGAAATTTCGGCTGCGAGATTATTCTCGATATTGTCCCATTTTCCCCCTTCTTTTTCGTTGAAATAATCTAATCCATTTGATTTATTCTAAAAATAAGACGTATATTTGTTTCCACTTTCCACTATTTTCTATTCGATGATTTTGCTTTTTATCTATTTTTTTTTCTTTTCTTTAATTGTAAATTTTAAAAATGACGTGCTTTTATGGATAATTAAATAGTGATTTCGAAAATTTAAATCGCTTGGGAAATATCGAATGGAAAATATATGCGAATCGGCAACAGAAGGAAGGAAGGAATAATTATTTAATTTTCGATAAATCATAATAAAAGCGATATGGACAGCCGATATTCCGTGTTCTATCGGTATGAAAACACCAGGTAATTCGCAAGGGGAAATCTAATCGACACAATTGATCCCTCATTCCGTGAGTCAACGAGTTCTTTGCACGAAAATAAACGGTATTCGATTTAATCCCGATTATCGATTTGAATAAAACTTTTTGGAAGTTTCTCGTCTCTTATTTTTTACATTAACGAAGTGAAATTGTCGAGTAGTAAATATTAGGTTACGGTAAGTAACGCGATATGAGAATTTTATTATTCGAATAAATGAGGTTATGGTACGAAATTAAATTATCGACTAGTGATATTTTTGTGGACATTTCAAATATTTGTAAGAAAATTGCAGAAAAGAAAACACTGACTTCTTCGTATTAAAAAATTTTTTCGTACGTATTCTGATCGATATTTCTTGTCATAGTCGTGTCTTGTTAAATCAACTTATAATACAAACTTGCATATACAATCAAGTGAAGAATTTTAGGAAATTTTAATACAAAATATCAAAATCCTAAAAATCGAATGTTGAATGTTTCACTCTGTGAAGTCACTTCAAACTCATCGAATTGAAATACAAGCTCTAAATCGAATTGTAAGTCGGTAATTTATAATGATCATTTACAGGCTATTACGGTCCAAAAATCACAATGGCTCCCATCTAGTCGAAATTGTATGGTTGGAATTGCTGTTAATTAAACACATACACTATTTCGTTTAAGCACAACGAGGCATGGGTTAAACAATTATTGGTCCTGTAGTGGAACGGGACAGTATAAATATCACAATTAATTGACCACTTCACTGATGAAAGTGTCAGGGTTCAAAAGCTTTAGATTCATTTTTATCGTTAAGCGGCATCGCTTCACTCCTTGCGCAAAAAAACTTGCTGAATCTGCAACTTTTCATCAAATCCGATAATATTCTACGGCATTAGATATGTTTAAATCTTCCGCGAATTGGAAGAATCTGCGAATATTGTCTATATTTACATTTTCCTAACTTAACAATAATGATTAATGAAAGACGTTTTGTCAAACGTTTTTCGATAAATTAAATAATTTATTCACTAAAAATTAATTAATTAAAAATACTGAGAAGCGGAAAATACAAATCTAAGCTTATGTAACATCTTTTGATACAGACTTTCATATTATTTCGACCCTTCACCCTTCATTTTTTAGATAATAAATAAGAATTTTAGATAATTTTTTAATTTTTTTAGATAATAAATAAGAAATTTATATTTTTATTTTATTAATTAATTTTCGAATAATTATTTTATTGTCACAATTCATTAAGATTACCTATTAAATATATATTTATACTTATTAAAAATAAAAACATAGTTAATTTTTATAAATGCATTAAAATAAATAATTTCAAATTAAATTTTCATTCCTAACATGACTTTGCTAAACGCAAGAAAATTTTAATTAAACAAATGGCATTATGATTTTACCTTTAATTAAATAGTATGAGAAAACTATTTTTTTGTTGATTGCGTTGTGTGAATAATTAAAATATATGAAACAATAGAAGAAAACAATATAATTAACATTAGTCGCAAACAAATACAATTCTCACTAATTTATAAAGAGAGAATAAAGGGTCGATACCTTCGTTTGAAATGTTGCAAAGTTCATAATTTTCGCGAAATTCGTGACGAATAAAGAATATAGAAAAAAAGCAAATAACACTTATTTAAACATGGATAGTACCACAGACGCTCACAATCAGTGAAATTTTATTTCGAATTATTTATATTAGACTAGATTTTTCAAAATCTCTTAATCTTTTCAGTATTAAAGACCAATCAACGAAATTGATCAGCGTGTTATGAATATATGCAATAAACGCACATGGACATATGTACTATATATTATGTAGGTAATACGTTACGTAAACGATAAATTACAGCATCAGCAGAGTTAAATTAGACTTAGAAATTTAAGATCGAGAAAAATATCATGTAAAAAACATTAATTTTTTTTAGAAAACTTTTTTCTAGAAATATATGATTAAATAATATGATATAATCTTTATTTTTAAACCAATTTTTTTCTCTTGTAAAAGACAAGAAAATTAATTGAATATTATTTTCGATTCTTATAAATTTTGAAATTTTTTTTTATAACATATCTTTGATATAATTTGATATCTTTTTTTCATGAAGTATTGATATCTTTTCTTTTATATATGTTCAATAAGTGAAATGAAAATGGACATTTATCCGGTATTAAACAAAAATGTCAGTAAAAATTTCTTTCCATTCGTTGGTTCGAAAATGATAAAAAAAAAATGAATTTAATCTTCTTATAAATTCAAATTTTGTCTATAATCAAAAATATCGATACTTTATTTAATTATAAAAAATTTCTCATTAAAAATTTCTTATCTTTATTATATAATTTTCAAATGTCAAATATTGAAAAAAATAAACATTTATTTACAAATCAAAAACAATATTAACATTAATACTTCAATAATAAAGATAACGAACGTGAAAATATTCTAATAATGACAATACCAATAAAATATTAAATTGATCGCGAAACCTGCGCAATCATATTTTTTTTTTTTTAGAAATCATTTCATTAGAATGTATTAATAATTTTGCGCTGAATATACTGCAATAACGACTGCAATAAGGATTATCCGTTTCGGACAATGATCTTAAAAAAATAAGATTATATATATGTACATTAATTATTATTTACTATATCTTTTCTTTTTCTAACCTATCATAAATAAAAAATGTTTTATTTTTTTATGCTATATTTTTTCCAAAGAACATTGCACAAAAAATAAGCATATCGTTAAGAACCAACTAGTAGAGATGATATGCAGAATAATTGAAAAATGACTTTGCACGTGCATACATCCATGTTGTGATTACTATTTTATGTAAACATATCATATATATGTACGTATATATGTACGTATATGTGTACACGCGCGCACGGATATTTCTGTTTAATACATTTCTTGTGTATATGACATATTTTTTTCTCATCCTAACGTAATAAGTACTATATGCGTAATAGCATAATATATCAGATATTACAAAACACCCACGCGTATAGCTTGATGTGGATGTTGATCTGTATATGAATGTATATACATATAAAAAACAAGGAAAGAATGACGAAAAAGAGAAAAGAAAGAAAGAAAAGAAAAAAATTAAGAACGTATTTTTCACGATATTTCAATATTTCACTTTTGCCTTAACCTCTTCTGCGACTCCACCCCACCTGAGCTTATAAACGCGCGATCGCCACTGTATCAGAGGATCTAGAACTGCCTGAAGGAAAAGATAAGGCCTGGTGATTTCGCTCAGTAACCATCCGCATACAAATTCTAATTTATTGAACGGTAATGGGCCATTTTGCACGACGCTCAATAGCGTCCAATCGAACATGAACCACAAAAGTATGTGTACTAAATAGAAAACAAGGGAGTCCCACTCAAAAAGTACGCTGGCTGCCCAGGAAGCACAGGCACCTAATACTAAACACTCGCTAAGTGGCTCCAGAACAATCATGGTAGGCAACATAGCTACCCTGAGCTTTGCCCACCTTCGTAATCTCGCCTGAAATGAATGTAGCTCACAATGACCGCTATTCTGTAACGCTGGCTGCGATGACACTGTGATACGCCAACCACGATCGGTCAATGACTTTGCATAGAAAAAGTCCTCTGCTAAATATACACCGAATGTCTTTAATCCACCGACCTCGTCAATTGGCGCTTTCCTCAATAAAGCTGACATACCGGTATGACAGTTTATCCTAAGTAAATCGGCGGCAAGATACATACGCGATTGTACGGTACCAAAAAAGATTTTCTCGTATGCTGCGGCAAAACCTTCACGATCACAGGTAAACGGCATTTGATGTACCAATGCAACATTGTCAGTCATGTAATTAATCATATCCAAGAGTGTATCCTCTTTCATCTTGATACCACTGTCACTGATCAACACAAACTCATGCTTGGCCGCCTCGTATGCTGGTTGCATATTGTTGATCTTTGGATTTACACCTACATTACAGCCACCGATAAAAAGTTTTGCGTCCACTTCTGGATACTTCTCAATCAATTTACGCACTAACATTAACACAGGATCCGAGTCATCTTCCACACAAAATAATAACTCGTAACGTGGATATTGCATGGTGAAAAATGTCTCTAAATTACTGAATAAATTCGGATCAACGCCCATCAGTGGTTTTATGATTGATACACCGGGTAAGGGCGTTTCGTAGGTTGGTACTTGAGTGATTTTACGATGTAATTTCCAGTGACCAGCAATCAGTGCCAGTACATGAACAATCCACATCACTGACCAGAATATCATGAAAAATATCGCAAACCCGTAGAGGGTATATATCATGGAGTTCATTTTCAAGCAAAAATCCTAAACATTCGGAGGCCTAACCTCCGGGACTCCTAGCTCACCTCACCACTTTGATGTCTTCTTTCTCTCTCGTTTTGTGATTATTCGATTCTTCCGTACCTATCAATTCGAATGATAATCTGAAAGCCCGCCATCCTTTTGGGACGAGTAAATGATATCCGCCGCATTCTTGACGACGTTTCCGTCGTGCCGCGATCACGGATGCTGTTGAAAAATCGCGCGGGCCATCGATGATGTAGCGTTTTTGGCAATTTCCACAATGTAACACCGTTTTCACGGCGATCACAACGATGACGACGACGAGAAAGACGTGGCCACTGCTTCCAATACATTCACGCACTAACTAACCCCGCGCGACTTATACGGTGGCTACGTAACCGCGTCCACGGTTACTAGCACTTGAAAACGCCGGCACGCCGACGGATATATACCAGGCTTTATATACTTCTTTTTTTCTTTCTTGTTCACTTTTCACTGCGACAAGGATTGCCCTTCTATTCACAATTACTGATACCGAAGCACCCTCTTTGTCGTCACGTACCAACAACGATCCTCCCCAATTTTCACCAATACATTCATGAACTTCACTTCTTTCACGCGGGTAGTTTTAACGATACACAATAGACGTATGTTCCTTGTATTTGATGCGTTTTTTCTTTAATAGTTCTTGAATAGTGCCAATCTTTTATTCCCTAAATATCTTGTATGAAATAGGATCCAGAATAAAAGCGTTTCCTTTTTGTCTCTTACCTCGAATGTACAACGCCTTTCGATAATTGATACTTCCTGTGTTTCCTATGAACATTTAATAACCGAAGTTCACCAATCCTTCAGAGTGCAATGTATATAATGTCAAGATAGGACGTTCAGTTTGTATTCACGGACGACTGCTTCCTTTCATAACGATGCGCCTACGCGGCCTTGTCCTGTTCCATTCCAACCGCAACTACGGCACTGCCATCGCGTGCCGATGCATGTCATGTCGATAAACAGACTTCTGTTTGTCGATTCGAACCGATTATAATCAAAAAATCGAATAGTAAAAGCAAAAGGGAGACAAAATAGCGGTTTAAACAATCGAACGCGTCTTACACGCAACGACGCACCGCCAAGCGTCGACAGGATAACTGGCTGCATGTGACAGCCGGCAGCTCTAATTCGCTACTAAGTTCAGACTGAACGCGTTGACGACCGCTACAGTCAACTGGCATCTAGCGCCCGCGAGTCACCATTTTTATAAAAAATTTAAGACTCGAACGTGTTGTTATCATATGATATAGATTTTTTAATCAAAAATAAATGAATCATTTGATAATAAAATAATAGATATTTGTTTTGTTGGATATATTATCATATATTCATAATTTTATATTTTATTTTTTGACAAATTTAAAACAAAATTAATTAATCTATTGAACATTTAAAAAGAAAGTAAATTAAATGAAATAATAAGATTAAAAGCAATAATTTAAGTTTTTAATTATTTTCTTTATTATGCTATAATAACTAATAATAATAATTATTTTAGCTATATCAATTGTATATATGAAATAAATTTAATGTATGTTACATTATAACATATACATCAAATTTTATAATATAATTTATATATATAAAATAAACAAAATATATACACAAATTTATATTTTCAGTTTATTTAAGTGAAATCGAGTAAATATAACATTAATAAACGTATACTACAGGTACTTTATGATTATCGCTCCAGACCAACAAATTTATCACGAATATTTTTATCGCATTCTTTGTGTCAACTATCCATCGGATAATTTACATTGGCGTAAATTGTATTGCTAACACATAAATCGTGCAAACAGGCGTATTAGATATACAAAGAATAGAGACCTATGAACTATGTTACGAGCAATGCAAATTATTAATTCTTGCTCTTTAAAAAACATAATTAAGAAACAAAATGCAGAGTTCATATTTAAATTGAAATTTTTTTACATAGTAAAAAAATGATATTTACTTTGAAGAAGATTTTTATATACATATAAATATCGAATTAATTAGTAAACAATGATAAATTTGAAATAATTTTATATATACATAATTAAAATTTACTATGCTCTAAATTTTTTAAATAATGGATGTTTGTTTGCTGTAGATGAACTAGGAGCTTTTTTATATTCATAATAAACTGCATCATCTGCACCAGACATTGATGTCATGTTTCCAGCTTTACGTACAATCTGAAATAACAATAATTTAAATAAAATAGAACAATATATGATATTATCGATTAACATATTTTTAATGTCAAAAAACTTACAGGTCTTGGACCTTCTCCTGGTATTCTTTCTTCGTCTGCATCCATATCACTGGCAGATAGAACTTGTTGTAACAAATGTCCTTGTTCTTCTCGAGATGTATACATCAAATCTGGCTCCTATTTTAATAATTAAATTAATAATTAAATTAATAAAATTTGAAATAATTTTAAAATATTTTTATTTAATTATTATTAATTATAATAGTGTTCGGTTAATTATCATAGAATTAGAATCAAAATATTATTTATCTGAATAATTATTCTAAAAATTATTAATATGGAAAAAAATATTCGTATTTTATTTTAAAATACATATTTAAAAATAAATTTTAAAGGTATATGCGTATCTGAAAAATTGAAGTTTTACTTCCAAAAATTAGTTAAAAGATAATTTCTTAATAATTAAACAGATAAAATATTATTATTAATGAAATATTATTTTAATATGTACCTCTTCCATTCCTGCAAGTTTTGTAATGACTTTATAAGCATATCCTTGATTGACAAGGAAACGTTGGCGTTTTCGCGAATAATTCATTTCCATCGTATCTTGCGATACTAACGTATAAAAAAATGCATTATATTCCTCCGCAATGGCACCTATAAAAAAGCATAATAATATTTACAATTGATTATGATACAATATGATTTTATGTAATATGATTTTAAAAAAACTATACCTTTTTTAGCTCTTAAAATTCGTCCTAAACGTTGTGCTTCTTGACGCCGTGAACCACCGTGTGAAGATATTTGAATCAATACATTAGCTTCTGGTAAATCAAAAGAAGTATCAGCTACTTTACTGACAAATATAGTGTTCACTTTAGTATTGAATTTAAAGTTTTGCAAAATTTGTATTCGTTCACTCTAAAATTAATTTTATCGTTATATATCTTACAATTGTTGCAATTTTCTTTTTTACGTTTATACTTACTTGACTAGTGGGCCCATAGATATACGGTTTATTCATTTTAATAGCATAATGCTTCAAAGCAAAAACGTTATCCGAGAAAACAATGGTTTTATCGCCACGCCTTTCATGATATCGTATCAAATATTGGCAGCAACGAAATTTATTAGGATTCATTACATAAAGTAACTATAAATAGAATAATATTGAAAATTCAAAAATATTATATCAAATTAAATTAAATTAAAATAACCTACCAATTTTTTACTCATTTTACAACCAAGATATTCTCTATAAAATTCAGGTGTCATAGGACACCAAACTTCAGCACATTGAACTCTTGCAATAAAACCCCTTTTTTGTAATTCTAACCAGTTGGCCTCATACAGTTTAGGCCCAATCAGAAAATTGAGATCAGCAATTTTGTCATCTTCTCGAAGTAATGTCGCGGTCAATCCCAATTTACAATGAGATTGAACAATTGTTAAGACTCTTCTAAACATTTTTGCAGGAATTGTATGTACCTCTATAAATACAACAATATTAAATAATTTAATGAAAAAATATAATTTTTCAATCAATTTAATCTATTAAAAAAGGTATATTGCCATCTAAAACCATAATTCCCCATTCTTGTTCTTGAAGCCATCGCATAGTTTGTTCTGCTTCCCATGAACGTTTCTGAGTATGAGTAATCATAGAATATGTTGTAATTAAAATTCCACAACCCATAGGCTTATCTTTCGCTTCGCTCGTAAATCGACAAATCATTGAATCATCCGCAGTAGACCACATTTTAAATTGCTGCTTCCATTGTTCTACCGACACTCCAGAATTACATAATACCAATGCACGTTTTCGAACTGTACAACAAGCTGTTACTCCAACTAAACTTTTGCCAGCACCACAAGGTAAAACTATAACTCCCGATCTAGCTCGTCCATTTCCAAACATTTTTCTTAAACTCTTCTCCTGATAGGGTCTCAGTACAGCTGATGGTTTCAAGTCAATGCTAAAATATAATTTATTAATTTTTAAATATCTTTTATCATTTGTATTAAATATAATTTTATTATACTATTTTATTATACTTTATATCTGGATTTATAGTATCATTACGGAAATCATATTCTGCTAATAAAGGATATTCCAATTCGATACATCTTTTTTGTATAACTTCAATTTTTTCCTGTAAAAAAACTTTTAATATAAATATTTATGAATTTTTTATATTTATAAATTTATTTCTTATAATCTCAAATAAAAATTCAAAAATACCTGATTTACTTCAAAGCTAACTGTTTTTAATTCATGCTCTTCTTCTTCATCTTCATCCTCTTTATCTATTTTATCATAAAAAGTAGTTATATCTTCAGGAACAGTAGCTGTTTCTGCTGGAACCTGATCATTAGTTGGTTCTGTTACTTTGGTAGTTCCAGTAGGAACATTAGTTATGGCTTTTGCTCCAAACTAAAAGAAATAGAGATTATTAATATTATATTTCATTAAAATAGTGATATAATTAATATACAATTATACCTGTGGTGTTTTTGTTTTATTTTGAATATTTGTAATTATTTCATCTTTATCATCTTCTACATTTTTCTTTAATCTACATTCTTGAATTACAGGATCTTTCAATAATCTTTGTAATACTTCTGGATATGGAGATTCAACAAAATATTTATTGTGTTTTAATACTAATTTTACTTTACCATATGATAATGTACATAATTTAATAAATTCTATAATCCCATCAGGAATGCTGGTTTTACTAAGTCTTTTTAAATATTCTATTATATCATGTGTTTGAAGACCAACACTTACAGCAGCATATAAAGAATAAGCAGTTAATTTATACTGAAACATAAAATTTAAAATATTATAATTTTATAAATATTATATAAATGAATTTGTAATAGTATTTTTACTTCATGAATATGTTCTGGACGACACACAGGTTCTGAGATAGCAATTAAAAAATCATGAGCATGTTTATATACAGGTGAAAAAGATTCCAAAAAAATATGTCCATTTGGTGCCTAAAAATATTTATGTAATAATAAAATAATTTTTATATTTAAAAAATTTTGAAAAATAAATTAATTTTAATGTCTTACCACCCAAAGTGGTCTTAAAGCACAATCAGGTTTTAAAATCATTTGTGAACGATAATCTTTTGCACCAAATTCATCTTCCAATGCTGTATCATCTTGTTTTTCAACATCATTTTTAGCTGCATCAGGTATACCTTCAGTTTCATTATCATCTAAAGTATCATCTTCATTGTATTCTTCTGGATCTTCCTTACGTTTTTTCCATTTACCTCTGTCTAAAAATAAATGATAGTTTTTATTGCAATATCAAATAATTTTGTTTTCTTTATATATACATAGTATAATTTTAATTTATAGAAAATGTTATAAAAGTAATAAAATTAATAGTTAAAAAATTGTAAAATTTTTTAAACTTTTTAATTTTAAAATAAAAAATAAGTTTATACCATTGTCTTTTTTGAAACGTTTTGGAGGACCCATTATTAAATTTAATCGTCAAATTATAAATAATCTTTTTTATTACATTTACAATTAAAAAAATTAAAGAAATTAATAATTTTCACAATTTAACAAACATACAAACAGCAAAATAAGCTAAATGCTTTAAAGATAGAATGCGAAAAACTTAGAGTATATACATGATGGAAAAATGGTTAGTCATAGAAAAAATATAATATAGATACAAAACTCAGTAAGATAATTTAATATACATATATATTTTTCAATTTATAAAGCTATAAAGTTAATGTGAATAATAATTATAATTTTTGAAATAAAATAAATTCTATAAGAAATTTCTGTTTACATCTATTTACATTATTGAATTTTTTGTCTTTTAAATAACAAAAATATTAATTTATATCATAATTATTCTTAAATAACTTAAATAATTCTTAAAAAATCATTAATGATTAATTTTTAAAAATTTTAAAAAGATATTTCATTACATTTATACACGAAGATACTGAAATTCTATATTCTAACAATAATTTAATTATTATAATATATTTTAAACATTTCAAAATATTAATGTATATATATTATATATTATGTATGTTATATATAATATATATTATATATGCTATATGTTGTTAGGTTCTTAGAAATAAGTTTTAAATTTATATATATCTGAAAAATGTTTTTTATTGATAATAAATCAGATAAAAAAATACAAGATTAAATTTTATAAGATAATGTAAGTTATTTTCAAGAGTATTTATTTAGTACTCTCAATTATTCTCTGTGCTTCATTTATATACTGTCAAGAAGGAACATTGCTGTTTGTATCAAAAGTTTTTTCACTGATTAGGCCTAAAGAAAAAAGACAAACTAAAGCAGCACCTTGTTCTGCCCATTTTTTATTTTTTTCCCTTAAAATAATTTAAAAGACATTTTAATAATTAACTTTAATAAAATAAGAATATATAATGTAATATACATAATTTTTTTATTATACCAGAAAGATGATCCATATTTCCGTCCATCGACAGTAACAATAGAACGGAATAATTTTCCTTTTTGTTGTGTATTATAGTTTGGCATTTTCTTTCTTTGAGTTTGTGTCCACTTGTGTAATACAGTTTTTGGTAATTCAAGATCTGTTATATAATTATTTCTTAAAAACGCACAATGCATTAAAATTACATCTTCTTCCTCTAAAATCTTCCTTTTATTACATGATTGAACCTGTTTTTCATCTTCTCTCATAGGTGAAACTTGAGATCTTCCTAATAAACCTTTTTCTTCAAATTCCTTTTTCTTCAAATAAAAATAATCACTTAAGTCCCATAAATTGCTAAAGCAAGATATTTATAAATGATATTATGTTATCAATTTATAAATAATTATATAATATAACTCATATTTTAATAATATAACTCATACCATATTTGTTCTAAAGTTTGAGAACTAAGAAACTTTTTGCCTAGTGTTGATTCTTGTTGTTCTCTAAGTATATTTTGTATACAATACTTAGTATTGGAAGGTGAATTATCACAATCTACAGCATATTTTAAATATGATTTTATCACATCTTCCATAGGAAGTAAACCTTTTTCATTAAATATTGAACAATTCCATTCAGCTGCACGTGCAAGCATTACACTACTGCATCCTGTTATTTCCTTAAATCTATAAATAACTACAGTTATTTTTAAATTATACAATAATATAATTATACATAAATGATATAAACAACAATATAATATATAATAAAAGTAAAATTTAAGTGAAGTATTACTTGAAAATATCAGAATATTTCTGTATTTCTTTTGATCCTCCATTTGCTATAACTGGTATAGAAAGTCTATTAGAAATTTTTTTTAGAACTTCATTACGATTCATATGTTGTGGTCTTTCATGAACAGTACGACCATGAACAGCAATTGCTGCTATACCAGTTGATTGTAAAAGTTCACAAAGTTCTATAGTCTTATCTATATCTGGCAATACACGAATTTTACAAGTTACTGGGATATTCAAATTATCTACTAAAGTTTTCAAAATATTTGTAGCTGTTTCTGGTTCTTTCAGAAGAGCTGCTCCCATTTTTCCTATTAAGGAAAACAGTTTGGGACAACCCATATTTAAATCAATTCCAGCAACATCTTGTTCTACCATTTTAGCTACTTTTAATGCTCTTGCTGCATCACAAGTACCGATTTGTAAAACTACTTTATCTTTCTCTTTGGGACAAGTTCGAAAAGTTACTGTACCATCCGTTTTGTCTATATAATCAATTGTTCCCAAAACATCTAAAAAAATGTATTTTAAAATAATTAATGTATTGTAAAGTAATTTTTCTCATTATTCTTTAGATTAAATTATTTTTTAATCTTAATGCTAACATTTTCTTACTAACATTTTCTTACCATTTTCACGACGAAATGATCGTAACAATTTCCAGTCTATTAATTCTTCTGTATATACTACATCAGCACCATAATCGAGTGCAAGAAGACGCATAGGAAGAGTACCTATTCGTACCATTGGTGCTAATATGAGTTTATTCTCATAATTTAGTCTTTTTCTTTCCATTTTTATCATTTTATTAATTGTATTAATTGTATTGTCAATATGTTGCTATCCCTTTCATGGTTTTGAAATATAAATGTTTCTAATTTATTTTCTTATTGTCGCATTTATATAATATTTCATTATTATTCAATGATATAAGTTTATTAAGATATAAATTTTTTTTTTGAACATCTTAGTAAATTATAATAAATTAATAACTCTAAATTTTTCATAACATTATCACACATCAAAATTTTTTTATAATACTATGAACATGCAAACAATGTTATTTCGTTATTACTTAACCAGATGGCAGTTTCATTGTTTATCGTATATGTGATGTTGATCCAACTTAGTAAGAATTTCTTATTCTGTGATTAATGATTACAATACTTTCAAATTTGAATGCTAAAATCGATTAACTGTCAAATAATACGTTAATAATAATATGGTACAATTTTCTCTTTGTTTCAATAATTTGGCGATTAGTAAATCGCTCAGAATCTTTTATGTGTACAAACTATTGTCATAAGAGAATAGTGACCAAAGTAATTGAACGGCAGACAAAGAAAAATTTTGACAATGTTCACACCATCCAAACTTACAGATGCAGATTTGATTGATGTGACCGTATTAAATACTCCTCAACCACAAGCAACTTCGACTGTACAAAGAAAAAACACGTGAGTTTGTTTTCTTTATAAATCTTATATTTAATATCTTTTAATTAATATATACATATATTTATATAATATATATATATATCAATATATATAATATAATATATATTATATTTATATATATAATAATATATGTAATATATATATGTATATATATATATATATAAATCAAATAGTAATAATATAAAAATTAATTAATCTTTACAGATTTGAAAGTAAAGTTCCTGATAAAAATATTAATGAACCTATTAATGAATCTATTAGATGTAAAAGTATGACAGAGAAATGTGATGAATCATCTCTTGGTATACTTAATGATATGTCTTCTTGTAAGTTTTTTAAATTATAATATTATATTATGCCTTTTAAAAAATAATAAATTTTTATAGTTTTAGCTGAAGTAAGTGGATTGGAAGAAATAGAAAAATGTGATGAGAATAATTTAAATTCAGAACATGAACTTGTTAGAAAATTACTTCAAAGATGTAGTGATTTAAAAACTACTTTTACTATACATGGTAAAAATTTATTTTTTTTAACATAATTTTTTTATAGATTAACAATGAATATATATTTTTTTGATTTACATTTTAGATATAAATAAAGAAAATGATGTAAATATTCAAAATTTATCTGATAATATTAGTCCTGCACTGATTGATTCCAATCAAATTATTTTTCAAAATGAAAACAGTTCACATTCATTTATTAATAAAGCAAGTAGTGTAAGTATAATTTTTTTATAAAAAATTAATCAGAATGATTAATTGATTAAATGATTAAATGAATTTCATATTCAGGTTATTTTTGAACCAAATGAGATAACTGCACGTTCATCAGGATTAAGTAGAAATTCAGAAAAATGTTTATCATCATTATCATCAAGCAAAAACTTAAATACAATAACATTTGATACAACTACTGCTGAATTTATGGCTCAATTTAGTAATGAAGATTTTCGTCCTGCTTCTGAAATGGCTAGTCAATTCATAGCTGATGAAGCTTCTTGGCAACAAAATTATTCCTATGCTCTTCCCACAACTTCTACTGGAAAAGAACATCTAGATTTATCTTGTTTTTCTGGTGTAATTGGTGAACTAGATATATCAGTGGAGTAAGTATAGAATTATAAATATTTTACATTATAATATATTCAAATTTAATACATTATATGATCAAATTTTAGATCTTGTGCTGGACGTAAGGTATCTATAGGTGAATTTTTTAGAAGAAAATGTGGAAATTTTGGAGAATTATCAGATAATGCAGTAGAAAGGCCAAGTTTAGGTTTGTCTGTAAATAGTCCAAAAAAAAAAGATCAAATTATACCACTAGTTGATTCAACTATTGTAACAGAAGGTATTATTATTTATTTATTTAAACAAATATCTTATATATATATAAAATTATTTTTTTTTATAGATTTTTCAATTGGATCTATTGCTAGTAAAGATAAAACTCAAAATATGCAAAATACGATGAAAGATATAGAAGAACATAGTGTTATGAGTTTGACCAGTATTGCTCAAGCATTACAAGATATTGATAATGGTACACCTAGAAGATTAGTAGATCAACTTATCATGGCAAAAAAAAAAAGAAAATCCTTGCGCATGCAAGAAGAGAATTTAATTAGAGATACTTATACATTAATGCCTTCAAATAGAAAATCTATGCCTATTACTCCAAGTAGGGATATAGATAATTTTAAAAAAGATATAGGATTATTAAATCTTACAACAAAATTATCTCTAGATAGTAAAATCATTAATGAAACTATAGGTATTAAACATTCTATTCCAAGAATGCTTTCATTTGATTCTAACTCAGGTGTAAAAGCAAATATTGAAGTTGCTTATCAAGAACTTAAGAAAGAAATAAATAATGAAAAATTACCATCTTCACATAATGAAGGTATGTATATTTTATTTTCCAAAAATTTCATTCAACTAACCAATAATAGGTTTAAAATTTTTTTCTATGACTCACTTAAAAAAAAATTATGAATTTTAGATTTTAAATTATTATTGGAAGATTCTAAACTAACTCTTCCAAACTATATAAAAAAAGAAGTATCACCTTGTATTTCAAAAATTAACACAATAATTAATCATGAGAAACAGTTTGTTAAACTTGAGAAGAAAGAAATAGAAAAAAAAGATGATATAAAAAAGGAAAATATTTCATATAAAGATAAATTAGAAACTTCTATACAAGATTGTTCAAAAGAAACTCAATCTTATGTTAATAGTATGATATTATAACACAACAACAAGAAAAATTATATGATTCTTTGCTTTTTTATTAATTGTTATTTTTTTATTTTTTATAGATGTTATTATTGGCAAAAATACGGAAGAATTATGTAATTGTATTGTTGGTCTATCTAGAGAGACTGACATTGAACTTTTAAATAAAAGTGATAAATGGATGCTTTGTTCATTAAATATAAATCAAATTCAAGGAGATAAAGAAATTATTCAACTTACATCACCAAACAATGTTGTTCTTGTTAAACCAAATTCAGAAAAGTTTTTTAAGGTAAAAAAAAATATATATATTTTAATATAAAAATTTAAAAAAAAATTATATATATTAATTAAATATTAAAAAAATTAAAATTATATATATTAATTTATATATTTAGATTATTGCAACAGTAGTGAAAATGAGTAAACCAATTATAACCGTTGTAAACATAACAGTATTAGATGTGGTAGCAAAATTTGAATGGACTATGAAACATATTATTTGTTTCAAACCTGAAGAAATCAATATAAGTGTATCAAATCCTTTACAAAAAAAGGAATTAGATTTTCAATATGTTGTTGAGAATAGTGTGACAATTCTGCCTATTACAATAAAAAATAAAAACAATGTTGATGTTCTTATTAAATTTTTTATATCACAGGTAATGATTTTACCTAATTTCAAATAAATATATTTTTTTATTCTTTTTTAATTTTTTTTTACTTTAATTGAATGCAGCATGAACCAGCAATATTCAGCTTAGAAAATTCAGCAGAACCACAACACATTATTCTTAAAACTCAAGATACATATATTATAAATATTCAATGCAAGGGTATTATACAGAAAAATAGTGAAATACAACAACAATCTTTACAACGTTTCAATAGTACTTTAATAATTCAAGCTGAAAACAATTCTTCAGAGGAAAATATACTGATCCAAGAAGTTCCTCTTGTTGTACAAGTAGGAACTTTTAAAATAGAAGTGATTGAAACAGATTTACCTTTGATTATTCCTAATAAACAAAGCAAATCTTTGTCCGTGATTAATCTTGGAACAATACCAATAGTTGTATTAGCCGCATTTTCCGAAGATATTGACTCAAAAAAAAATTCTAAATATTTTTCAATTGAACCAGAAAATATACATATGCAACCTAAAGAAATTGGACGTTTTTTTATTACTTATAAACAAGAAATTTTAGACATTCCTAAAATGTAAGAAGATATTATTTATATAAGAAGACATTTTATATATAGATTTATAATATTATGAATTTATTTTTATTGATTTTTATTTATATTTAAAGATATACAAAAATTAAATTAACTGCTGCTGGTAATGTTCATCATTATGTTATAATTGGTGAATCGAGTGTATGTACTGAGAGAGAAAATGAAAATTTTCCTCGTTGTGAAACCCCTCAATATGTATCATCTGTAAGTTCTCCTTCTTCTCCACATAGTATGGTTTCAAGCAAGTAAGTTTATTATTATATTTTATATTAAAGTTTTATGAAGTTCTGTTAATATTTCATACAATATAGGTCAAGCGTATCTGGTAGAAATTCTTCTCTTAGTTCAGTATCAGGTTCAACTGTTGCTGGAGATAAAATTCCTATAAAAACAACCCATGCTGCTTTGTCATGGAATAGTTTAAAAATAGGAAAATCTGAAATTAAAGAATTTACAATTCGCAATACAAGCAATAACAAGATCAAGATACAAGCTACTATATCAGACAGTGAAAAAAATTTTCGAGTAATATTTTTAATTTATTATAATAAATTAATATTTTACATTTATGTTTTTATACAATAATATTTTAGTTTCTTCGAGAACGAGAAACCATTGGTACAACTATTGTATTAGCGTTGCAAGGTTCAGAAAGTAGGACATTGTCTGTTGTATTTAGTCCTCATCATATAGGTGCAGCAAGTGGAAAAATTATATTTAGGCATTATCAATCAAAAAAGGAAGATTCTGAATCTTTACCTTCAAGACAAGTAAATAAATTTATTGTTAAAATAAATTTTACTCTTATAAATCAAATAATAAATTTAAAATATATTATTTATAGATATTTCTATATGGTTATGGGGGTTATAGCAAAGTCGAAATTTCAGAAGTATTCAAAGATACAAATGGAAAAATGTGGTTGTCATTTGGTATGTTAAATTCAGAAAATTCTTTAAATGCAAAGATAAAATTACAAAATACTGGAGATTTATGTTCTTATGTTAAAATAAAGTTAACACCAAAAGGTATAAATATTTAAATAGTTAAATATAAATATATTTATCATTTTTTTAAATTATTCTTGGATGATTTTAGCTGTGTATCCTACTATGATATCAAGTTGGCAAGTAAATCCAACTGAATTATTGTTAAATCCAAAAGAAGTTCAATGGGTAACTCTGGAATTTCATCCACGAAAAGAAGATTTAGCGTTATTGCAAAAATCTGATGTATCACATGTTGGAACATTATTAATTACTCACGGAGATGAACCTACGCGTTTACGAATTCGTAGGTAAGATATTAAATTTATAAACTTTATAATCTATTTTGATTTATAATCTATTTTGAATTCCAACTATATTTTCAGATTATATAAAAAGATGAAAGAAACAGGCGAGTTGAATGGAAATGAAAATGAAACTTTTAGAAATATAGTTCATCCAATTTGTAAAGTTTTCTCTGGAGAACAATTAGTGTCAGACGTAATACCTATTCGAGATTCAGTGGTAAATAATAATAAATTTGCTTTAAATTTTTTTTAAATAATCTATTAATATGAATATTGTTTAGCAAAATTTTGGAGATCTTTGTCGTGAGATTCGGCAACACGAAATAATGTTAACAATGGAAGTATGTGCTGACGAAACTCTGACTGTTCTTCACGACAATCCTGATGAATCACAAATGTTTTATTCTCTTTATAGTGAAAATAGTCATGTATATGATGGAAATGCAGAAAGTTTTTTACCTTCAGAGTAAGTGTAATTATCAGTGTAATTCTAATGCAAATAATTTTCATAAATAATTATATTTAATTAAACAAAATTTTTAGGACTCTCGTAGAAAATACTATAATTCAAAATGATATGAATATCAATAATTTTATGATCAGCCCATCTATTGTAGTTTTAACTCCACCAACTAGAACAGAAGCAATTGTAACATTAAAAAATTCTTATACCGTAGCACAGCCATTTGAAACTCATTTATCAAATACAGAATATCTAAGTATTGTCCCTACTGAAGGAATGATACCCACCAGAAGAGATTTTCAATTAAAAATTCAATGCAAACGAAAAATTGAACGAAATTTTAATGCAGTTCTTGAAATTTATACGGAAAACAATAAATTTGAAGTACAAATAAGAGTGAATGTTAAACAGTTATAAATTGATGTTTTAAAATTAATTTTTTATTGAAATATTTATTATACAAATATGCTATTCAGTTTTGAATTTTTATACAAGCAATATTTTTATTATCAATAAATTAATTTTCAATTAATTTCTTTATTTATTTATATATACTGCTTTATGATATCAAAATGTGTATTATTTATCTTAAATTGTACATCATATCTTGAATGAAGATTTTGTATTATTTGAACCATATTTTGTACATCATTTATGCCAGAATGTAATTTTCCTTCTAAAGGAAGTTTAAAAAACGAGAGCATATCTAACAAATTTCGTGGATAATAGTCCGTTGCATCACAAAAAGTACCTTTCAAGTTTATCCATTTCATAAATTGTATTGGAAACTGTATGTTTTCTAATTTACATTGAGCTGGTAACATATATTTTAAATCCCAATCACCACATGTAACAAATGCACTATCGTTTCCATTTTTGAAATATTTGTGTTCCTCTAACCAATTACAAAATTTCATAAATATTTCTGAAAAGTGGGGTTGTTTGTCCACCATATCTTGTATAATTCCAGTAAGTTGTGTGCAAAATGGAGTAAGTTGAGGATGAACTTTTGGTTTAATATATTCATGAAACATATTCACTATTTTCCAACTTTTTGTACATACTGCTGCGCAGGGAAATTCAATAATTTCTTGCGGTTCGATTTTTTCATATTTTTTGCAAGTGCATTCAAAATCTAATACAAGCAGATAATTGAAATGTTGTTTAACTTCTTTGGTTCCTTTATAAATAGATCGTGGATATTTTGTAAGAACTCGATAAGCCATAATTTTATTAAATATGTCTATAATTATTAAAAGGAAAAGATCACAGAAAACTGATGTAAAATATATATTATTTTTGAAATTATATTTGAATAAGGTTAACTATGTATTCTTATTGGATTGAAAGATGATAATTAATTTTCAACATTTTCTTAAATTATAACTTTAATAAAATACTTGAAATATATTATTTTGCTTTACAAACATTAATTAAATTATAATAAAAAAACACGTGTTTAAATATGTTATTAAATTAACACCTTAAACTGAATATTAAGAAAGATCACACGGTTATCGCGGCAAATTCAACTTTTGTAGAATTATAACTGCGTGTTAATATATATAAATAATGTTATTATTAACATAATATTAAACAAATATAATGATTCGAGAATATATATATTAATAATCAATAATTTGACCAAGTTTTTTTAATCGATTAAGTAATGCATCACCTCTTTTTATTATATTTTGGTAAACCAATTCTTGATCGCATGAAGCGTCAGGTGCTTTTCCTCTATTGCAACTAGCGGCACTAACAGTAACGATCATTTTAGCCACTTTATCGATTTTACAATGCAATTTACCATTCGCAATGAAACGTGCTATTTCCTGTTCTATAAACTCTTCTGTCACACCAAATTCTGTTGCCATTCTATTTAAATTAATAGTCCTATATGCTTGTAAAAGCTGAGAGTATGCTTTCAAACGCATCTCTCTTACGTAATAACGATAATGGAAATGGAACAAAGGATTTATCTTAAGTTCATATTCTATCCAGGCGAGATTTTCGAAGAATTCTTTGTAATGACAATCATAAAAGGAATAAAAAAATTCTCTATATTTAGGTGCTTCTGTAAGTAATGTTTGTTGCAGAAGTCCATTGTCATTAAATTGTGTATCAAGTTCTGATCGGGATAAAGAAATTATTCCAGATAATAATGTATATTCTACTACTTCTTTGAATGGTAATAGTTCATAAGATTCAAAAGTAGGTATACAATCCAATAGAAGTGTTGCAGCACGGGAAAAGCTTCGTGTTGCAAGATAATAAACAGCTTCGTATACTTTCAATTTATTACGACAACACCAATTGCTACCCGATGCATGACATCCTTCCATCAAATCCGTTATCTCGGCAATTATTTTTCCCATCGAACGAATATTATTTCTTATGTATGCTATTCTAAATAAGCCAAAAGCAGCTTCAATTCTAATGCTAGATGAATTACTTTCATCCTTCAAAATTGAAATAGCGATATTTGTAGCACGATCGAGATCACCAATCTCGCAAAAAAATTCGAATTTTTTTCTCCAATTCTTTTTTTCAGTGTCCTCAAGAGTAGAATTATCAGAAGACTCTAATTCATTCCATGTAACCTCGTTTTTATGCTTCATCGCGTTGATAAGATCTTCATCAATTTTCCAATTGAATTCTTTGCAAACATCTTCATAGTAACGAATCATATTTCCGCGTTTTATTGTATTGAGAAATTCAGTTTTTAAGTTATCATCATTTTGGTATTCCTGTAGAGTTAATTTAAATCGAATCTTGATAAGGAGTATGTAATTAGGAGTCTTATGACACAATTCTGGATCATTCATGACTGATATTTTTTAATAATGAATATCATATATGACTTGTATATATGAAATGCAAGTCTTTTGTTTTACTTTATATCCACTTTTTAACATTTAAACAATTTGAATTATTATTATTATCTTTCGTGATAGGTTTATGAATCATGAACCAATCAGTAAGTATTATTTAAAACAAAAATGGCGCGTTTTTGGATACCTGGCAACGATATTAATTGTGACACCAAAGAATAGATTCTAACCTTGAATACTTTTTACGAAGTTTATAACATAATTTCGAATTATATAATGACTTCAAAATCTATTCAATCCACTAATTTACCATGGTAAATGTACATTTGTTTAAAAATTAAATTTAAATTAAAATTTTATTTTAAAAGTAATCAAATAAAACTGAAATTTCAATCCCTTATTTTAGGGTAGAAAAATATCGACCAAAAAAATTGGATGATTTGATATCTCATGAAGAAATTATTAAAACTAGTTAGTATTTATATTAATTTTATAAAGATTTTATAAAGATATAATTTTTAAATTATTTTATTATAGTAAATAAATTCATTGATGAAAATTTACTTCCACATCTTCTTTTTTATGGACCTCCTGGCACAGGAAAAACAAGTACAATACTTGCTTGTGCACGTAAATTATATACACCAGCTCAATTTAATTCAATGGTTTGATCTTTTATTTTATATTATTTTTATCTTATACAATTTGATATTTCATGTTAAAAATTTATATTTATCATATATTTGACATTTATTATATTTTATAGAATAAATGTTATTTTTATATAGGTTTTAGAAATGAATGCTTCAGATGACAGAGGTATCAACATAGTTAGAGGACAAATACTTAGTTTTGCAAGTACAGGTACAATGTATAGATCTGGTTTTAAATTAATCATTCTTGATGAAGCTGATGCTATGACAAATGATGCACAGAATGCTCTTAGGAGAAGTAAGTTCTAACATTAATAGTTTCCTTTAATTATGAAGAATATATTCTATTCAAAACTTGTTTCAGTAATAGAGAAGTACACAGACAATGTAAGATTTTGTATTATATGTAATTATCTCAGTAAAATTATTCCTGCCCTTCAATCTCGGTGCACTAAATTTAGGTTTGGCCCTCTTTCTATAGATCAAATTTTGCCAAGATTAGACATTATTATTAAAGAAGAGAAGTAAGTGTATCGATTATATTAAAATATTATATATATCAATGATTTTTTATGTATATTTTAGTTTAAATGTTACGGAAGATGGAAAACAAGCATTAATAACATTGAGTGGAGGAGATATGAGAAAAGTTTTGAATGTCCTTCAAAGTACATGGCTTGCTTTTGGGGCAGTTACAGAAGAAAATGTTTATTCTTGCGTTGGACACCCTCTTCCAATTGATATAAAAAACATTGTCAATTGGCTATTCAATGAATCATATGAATTGTGTTATTGTAGTATCCTTTTTTTCTTATTAGTTCGAATTATTATTTCTTCAAATTATAATTTTTCTTAATATATGTTCAGAAATACAAGACATAAAGTTAAAAAAAGGACTGGCATTACAAGATATATTAACAGAACTTCATTTGTTTATAAATAAAAGTATGTTTCTTTCTTTTAAATTTAAAAAAAAAAAAGATATTACATATAATTTTAATTATTTCTTTTTAGTTGAATTTCCAGATTCGATACTTATTGATTTAATAATAAAACTAGCTGAAATAGAAAAAAGGGTATCTATTGGTTGTAGTGAAACAGTACAATTAAACGCCCTTGTTTCAGCGTTTCAAAATGCTCGTGATATCGAGACTTAATGCTTATCAAATTTGAGGATACAATTAAGGTAACAACACACAAATTCTATAAAGAAGTTTAAAATAAAACTTTATTTAATAAAAATGTATTATTTTTTTTTTTGATGTAATAAAAAAAATTAATATTTTTAGATGAAAATTCCATATCAAGTAAATAATCTCTCCATGTTCCACTATTCACTTTATTCCTTAATTTCCTAGTAAATTATATTTTTTTTTGAATAACAATCAAAGTGATAAATCTCCGAAAATAAATTGTTGAGAACTCGATAAAAAATTGAGACTCATTTATATAATTCTTTCGTTCTATTTAGATGCATGATGGTAATAGAAAAGTTAAAATAATAAATTTCTTATAGATAATATTCAATAGATGAATCTGTATTCGAATTATTATGTAATTGCACTTGATCGTACAAATGAAACGTTGTCCATTATTTATATAAATATTGCCTAATCAACATGTGATTATTCACAAAAACATCTACAAATACCATAAACGTGTAATACCATTATTTTTTCTATTAATAGTAACTGAGATTTTAATTTCAATAATTGATTTGTTGCTTTGCAAAATATATAATCAATTTTTTTTTGATAGTAATAATAATTTTTTTTTAAAAATAATCTATATATTATAATATTTTGATTTTTCTATATAATAGTAATCCATTATTATTTTGATTTTAATATCACTAAGAGCAAAAAACAAAATATTGCCGAATTAATATTCCATATTTATTTTTTATCAAATCATGCTGTTATATTTTTCAGCTTCTATTCTTTAAAAAAATTTTCACTCAAACAAATAAAATACATCATTTATAAATACGATTTTTGTCTAATAATTGATATTAATAACAATGCATATTTAGTAATTGAAAAAATATTCATCATTCGATTATTAACGAATATATATCGAACAACTAATAAGATTTCTCATTTAATTTACATTATTAGTATATATTAACGCATTATATATTAGTTTCTTTAATATCTATTGAAATTTTATCAAATTAAATCATAAAATGTATTTTTTCTTTTTTACTTATATTTAAAAAACAATTCGATTATCTGTAATTTGTATTTCTTCATTTTTTTCTCATATAAACTATTCTGATATTTCAATGAATTAAATACCGAAGCCTTGATTTATCAAAAACAAACACTCTATAAAGTAACGAATATCTCTATAATAATAACTCTATAAAGTATGATGATATGTAGTATTTTTTTTTTTTGAGAATTAGTCAGTTAATTATTTCACATTCATGATTATTTTCTATTTAATATAATCGATTTATTTTTACAGGAATAAAATTCATTAGAGAGCGGATCCTCGAATTATGATAAATAATACTCATACCCAAATGAAATATAATAATACTCGGTATCAAACGAAACTTTTAGCTTAATAAGAACTTCTTAGGGTGAGTACACGAGCACCCTTGCCAGCACGTCGATTCTCTGAGTTATTTCAGTTTGAAAACTTGGCGCAGACGTGCCCTTAACTTTCTGCTTCGAAATAACTAATTCAATTAGTATATCAGCGCTGCTACACCCTTCTCTTCTACGTTTAACTACATCTTTGCACGGTGTATCTAATCTTCGTGCTAACGCTAACTCTCGTATTGCTAATCTTCTGGTAAACCTTCGTTGGAAAATCGACTGTTCACCATCTTGATTCTTTACTAATAAAAAAATTGTAATATTATTTAAAATATTCAATGAAATTATTTAAATATCTGATATATGAATGAAAATTTATCTAAACAAAAATTTTATTATAGGTTATGATATAGGTTTTTAAACTAAGTGAAAAAAATTACGTTATATTTTATAAATCTTTTTTTTCTCAGGCATTTTTTGGTTCGAGAAATAAAATAAAATTGAAATTGGATATAAATGAGTTAAATATTCTTCATTTCGATCGATATTATATGGAAATACATATTTTCAACTATGGAAAGGGGAAAGCTAACAACGGAACTGCCTTGTTCTCGGTCTCCCAGGGAATTTAACGAGATTCAGAGCGGTGAATATTTCGTTCCACGTTACAACCTATGGTCCATTTCTAAACTCTATGTAATATTATAGCTAAAGTCTCTCGTTAACTTCACAGATTTCAACTTTTCAAGGACTTTCAACATAAGTTCTAGACACTCGAGGAAAGAAGTATACTCTCACGTTGGATTGTATCAATGTCGATACAAGAATAGAAGGGAAAGAAAGAAAAAAAAGAAAAAGAAGAGAGAAAGAAATAAAAAAAAAAGAGCGGAACTATTTCGATCGACTATAAATTAAAACGATTCTTTTTGCGAATATCAATCAGCTTCAATCTTTAATCAGCTCTAATTATTGAGATTATGAAGTAATCGAGTGTGAATCTCTCCTTTCATGATATTTAAGAGTTTCATCATTCACGATCTCTACTCGCTCTTCGTTAAATGATATATAGTCTTCGAAGCCGGATACAATCCGCGCGAGTCACTCAAAAATCTCATTCCATGTAAAGTCGATGACATTTTTCTTCGTTCTGTAGCCGATAACGCGCAATAAATGTTCACACCGGATGAATACAAACGTTGCACAATTTTGACGAAGTATTCGCTATTTGCTTACAACATCGATCCGTTGGCAGTGAGCAGAATAAATCTTTTTTTTTGCCGCATTTTAAATATAGAACGAGAGAAATGAACTACGATATTGATCATGATCTTGAATACATGGAATTAAAAAAATGCAAGTATTTTTTATTTTCATTCGAAATTAATTAAAATTTTTCTCTCGATATAACTCGATGGTAAAAATTTTATCCCATATGACATATATATTCAGACAAATGATAATTATTACAGGACAGATCAAATTAGGGTATCGAAATTCAATGCGTGGAAGGATTTCTTAAAATCTTTCAAGAATCCGAACAGAATTCTCAAAGCTCTGCCTACTCTGGTAACATGATTGTAATGCTCATTAAGATTCAGGGTTGAGCTGAAAATAGCGTTGAGATCGCTCGTAGTGGCAAGGACGGAGTTCTCCAACGTCAACATTAAGTTCGTTTCGCAACGAACTACATCC
>NW_006263671.1:463160-466600 GCF_000469605.1 Apis dorsata | reverse complement strand
AAAAAAAAAAAAAAAAAAGAAAAAGAAAAAGAAAAAAAAGTAAGAAAAAGAATAAAAAGAAACACCACCTCGTTTTCTCACGCGCTTCGGTAATTTAGTCGACGTTTAAAATGGCGTGTTTCACGCGAATATTTCTTGCCCGATTTCCACCGGTTTATCGATTCGTTTTCTGCTTTAGGAGCAGCTCGATCCCGTATTACTTAAAAATTAAAGCACAGAAAAAAAAAGCTGCGACGAATCGTTGAAAAATATTTCTTTTTCGTTTATAACTTTTTCGTAAATTTTAATAGTTAGAAAAAAGAATGATTTAATAGCCAAAATATTCTCTCGATGGATTTGTGTTTTTTTTTTTTTTTTACTTATCACTTATTATTTTACTTATCACAATTGATCGTTTAACCTAAAAAGAAAGAGATCTTATTCGTTTATCTTCGAAATTGACGCATCTAAAGTTAAGTTGTTTCCGAGCTACGCAAGCTCGAGAGAAACTTCGATACCTGGCTAATTATCACGGCACGGATCTTCACGCGTATCTTCTATGTATACGAACGTTTCGTTCGTGGAGTTCGATTGATTGGAAAACCTTTTGCTTCATTTCTAGACTTCTTCTTCTTTTTCTTTCACCAGAATCTCGAATTCGAGAGGAAGTAGAGAAAAAGAAGAAAGTGAAAAGCTTTTGAAGGAAGAAAATCAAGGTAGTTTGAGACTTGACAAGATTGAAGCTAACCAAACTTTTGTAAAGGAAACATGATACTGAGATTTTAATCATAACAAGCGATCAGATTTTTAATCCTCGTTAACTTGTTTCGTTACATATTTAAAAAAAAAATTTTTTTTGGGTTTATTATTAATTTTAGAAATTTTTTAAAAATCTTTTTAAAAACTATATAAAGGAAGGATGGAAGAATTTGAACATAAATTTCAAACCACTCGA
This sequence comes from Apis dorsata, assembly GCF_000469605.1. Classification (NCBI taxonomy): domain Eukaryota; kingdom Metazoa; phylum Arthropoda; class Insecta; order Hymenoptera; family Apidae; genus Apis; species Apis dorsata. Next base: position 465,666 of record NW_006263671.1, on the reverse strand, counting down.
TTTTCCTTCGAGATTTCGAAATTTTTTATGCTGAATACTTTACAAAAAGCGAGGGATCAGAAGAAATGAAAGTAGAGGGAAGAAGTGAAAGAAAGAATGATTAACTTTTTTTGAAGAAAAATTCAATTTTGTTTCAATAGAAGTAGAGTGTGTCAATCTTAAAAGATCTTTTTTTGGTTAAAAAATATTTTAGGATCTTAGGAATTATTCGAAAAATTCTTTCTAAACAAAAATTCATTGAAGAAAAAAAAAACAAATAATAGATATTCTTCTTAGGAAAGAAACGAAGACGTTTCGTCCAGACTCGTCGAATGAACACGGTACGCTGAAATGGGTATACGGTGGTGCGGCTCGATGCTGATCGCGGAGCTTGACCTGGAGAGGGAAGCACGAGAAGGGAGTAGAATCAGTATTTGGAGGGGGCTGGCGTTATCGTTAGTGCCGTAAGACGGCACTCAAGAGCCTAGGACTACTTCAAATGACTAAAGATCGACGAGCAAACCAGAGTATCGAATTTTGTTTAGCATTTTTACTATTTATTTTCAATTTATAGAAAAAAATATTTTTTAATTTAATATATATATATTTAATAATATGAAAAGAACAAAGAAATAAAACATTCGCTTGTCAATTTCTTAATTATTGTTATTGTTAACTATATGTTTTAACCTACAATATAGCTAAATTTTTTTTTATGGACGTTCATCGGAGCAGAAAAAAAAATAATATTCGTATAAAAGATTACCCAGCTTGAGAAAAGATTTACATTTTGAATCATCGAGGTGCAATTAAGAAGACAGTCTAGACTTCGTACGGCCTCACGCTTGGCGAATACTTTAAATGGACGTTTCTAAAAATACTGGCATGCTCCGAGTGCTAGCCTCGTCGTCTGAAATTTAGTATCATTATGTGGTCTCTTCGAGGCGGAACAATCTCACGGAATTGTCACGAATGAAATGACAATCCGACGTCGCGTTAATTCTCCACGATAAATTATGAAACAGGTGCAACAGGATATCTTTCGCCTGCGTGTAAATACAGAATTCACTGTTTTCCTTGTTAATTATATTGCATATATGTAAATGCGATTTTTGATTTTTTTTTTTTTTAAATCGTCGTTCTTTTAGAAATTTGACATTGATTATTATTATTACTTTTTCTTTTTACAGTATCAATTTCAAAATGGTTTAATAAGTGATCGTAAATTACGTATTGTATTGAAGTTAACCTCTAAAAATATCATTAAATTTGTCCATCATCGTTCCAAGAAAAAAATTAATCGTAATATTTCAGACGTATAACATTATAACACTGATTGTTATTGAGATTTAAATTCTTTCTGTTCATCGGATGAATGAATTTCTGATAAAGAGTATTTATGCAAGTAACATTTCGTTTGCGACACGACGATTACTTAGCATCACGGATAGAAGAGGAGGAGAGCAACGAGAAAAGAGTGAGAGACGGAGAGAGGCTCAGCTTTGTGGTTTGTTGTCTAACTAATTCAAGGGAAGCGAACTGCCTCAGGTCGCAATCGATAATTCTCGCTTGAATCGTTTAATCACGTTTTATCATTTGTCGTTTTGATATCGTTAATTGTTATCTCTCCGACACGATTATTCTGTTTAATTAATTAAGTTAAAAGAAAAGCATCTTTGTCTCTCTTGTCAACTCGATATATACGTGTCGGTGATGCTCGCCAAACTCGTTTAAATATCGATGGTGTTGTTAGTTTTCTTTTAATTATCTCTACCAACGCTCGCCTCGAATGGCCTAAAATTCTCGGCTTGGCTGGAAACGGTCCATTTACGCGCACGTATTTGATTGCAGGCTATTCGAGAGGGGAAGCGTTCAGCCGGCGAGAAACAAGAAGTAACGGGGGGCATAGAAGTGGCGAGGAGGAGGAAAGTAGGACGAGCAACGTCTTCTCCTCGAGTAGCCTCGACTATTCTTTTTTTTTCCAAGAGCGTAATTGCCGGTTTTCGAATGCACGAAATAAAATTTTACTAATATTCTCTTCTCCGATACCGAGCCTATCGCTGCCAGCTCGTCGTTAATCGTCCATTCACCTCCGCCCCTCATCACCTCCACCGTTTTTAAAGGTCCTATAGATCCATCGCTCTTTTTATCTTTTTTACATCCCTATATTTATAACCTCAACTTCGACGTAACATTTATTTATTTACTTCTAAAAATCCTTCAGAAATATTTCTCTTTCAATTGCTCTTTTATCCTTTCTTTGATCAAATCTAAATCAAATCAATCAATTCATTTATAATGAATAATAACAAATTTTTACAATTTTCTAGTGATCCAACCAAAGGCAGAGAGAGAAGAAGAAGAAAGAAAGAATACGTGTAATTTATAAACATTATAAATTATAAAACCGAAACGAGATAATTTCTCCAATTCAGCAGCGACAACACAGAAATTCTCCAATTTATATTCCGACATGGCCCTGTGCTTGCTCGACACATCACTGACCGAGGGGGTTGGCTAGTCTGGT
>NW_006263671.1:462554-463106 GCF_000469605.1 Apis dorsata | reverse complement strand
GGGATAGAGCAGCTGGGGTGGCTGGAGCTCGAATGCGAGCCCGCGGTACCTACACGCCGGGTTCTGGGTTTGGCCGGGTCGCGCGGCGGGTCCTGCGCAACCAAAGAGACACACTCGGACAAAGAGAGAAAAGCACAGAGAGAGAGAGAGAGAGCGAGCGAGCGAGCGTGACAGAAAAAGAGCGTGGAAAGCAGAACGGCGAAGGCGAGGCGAGGCGAGTAAAAGCGAGCTAGTTTGGCGAGCAAGCATCTAGACAGTCGAGCAAATCTTCAAGCGGGCAAACCAGACTGGCAGACAGGTAGGCAAGCAGGCAGGCAAGAGCGAGAGCACAACTACCGGGCTTCAGAGCCACCCCTAGTCGCCTGCCCGCCACCCAAATCGCTCCCCCCACCTCGGATCCACCGCTTGGTACACCCCTCCTCGANTTGCTTCTTCGCACTACTCCTACTCTTTCTCCGGTGCTTTCAGCCGCCTCGTTCGTACGGTCGTTCGTCGGCCGTTTCGCTCTCCTCTCCTCGTCGGTGCCCTCGTCATTCATCAGAGAGTGAACCA
>NW_006263671.1:454296-462235 GCF_000469605.1 Apis dorsata | reverse complement strand
TTTTTTTTTTTTTTCATTCGACGAATCGCGTGTGTCGGTTTGGTTGCTGTTGCTTCTTGTGCGAAAGGATTATTTTTTGGAAGCATAGAGGTGGCAATCTCTCTGCCAGCAAACGCACTGACCTGCCTCTCGTCGCGGCATTCTTTCTCCTTGTTTCTCCTCCGAACCGTTTTCTCGCGAACGAACGAAGGCTGATTCGGTGGGAAAGTAGAGGGGGCTCGTATATACAACGCGAGAAATCCGACACCCTGGCATCCTCTGTGGACGTTTATCGAATTGATTCAACGGTTGGTCAACTTTGAAGAAGAAAAAAAAATTCGAGAGGAGTCGTTTGTATATTGTGTTTTGGAAAGGAAGATGCACAGATGGAATTTTTGGTGAAGGAAAGTGAGGAAGAATCTCTGCGTGAAGACAAGTGATGGCGAGATGAGGAGGCGCGACGTCGCAATAGAAGGGAAGACGCGGCTGTGAAGCCCGGATAAGCGTGCACGTTGTGTGTCGAGGGACGTTCACACGCGCGACTCCATCGGTTGCCAAGCCGATTCTCCTCGCACCAGGCGACGAGAACTTCGTACCTAAGCCTGTCGTTCAACGTGGCTGATCCTTGGACATGTAAGTACAATTTAACTTCGTCGTTTTATCGAGATTATTTCAGGTTATTATATTCTTATTATATTCGTGAAAGAACATTGTCACGTATTGTTATCGTGCATATATTTGAATTGATCTTGCCGGTCCCCTGGTTTCTCACCCGTAAAAGCTTCGTGGTCCCGGGGGATCGGTCGAGTCGAAAGGCGGGCGAAAATCGGCGAAAAGAGGCGGCGATAGGAGACGATCGATTTGTTTGGCGGAGAGCGTGTGATACTGACAGAACTCGAACACGCGAGTAAACACTCGAAAGCTTGGCTGGAAGAGAGAAAGAGAGAGGGAGGAGAGGGGAAAAAAGGAAAGAGCGAGAGAAAGATTGGAAAGAGGTCGATTCGCAGGGCTTTGGAGAAGGAATTTCGACGTAATCGGCCGACTTCCCTCGAGGTTGAGCGAATAAATAGAATAAATCTGCTCGAAGGAGCGGAGCAGACGGTGAAACGAGACCGTTCAAAGTACGGGGAAGATTGCGCAACTGCGAACTAAAAAGGGAGAGAGAAATAAGGAAAAGAAATAAAGGGAAAAAAAAAAAAATACATCGCCAAGATCGTCGAGGATTGATCAAGTTATGCGTCCGCCATCGTGATTATCTTTGGTTAATGATCGAGTCAGTTTCTATAAAACGAAAAGGAAGAAATTTTTTGGGTGTTGAATCAACTTGTACACATGTGAAACATATATGGGTTAATGTGAAATGATATTCAAAATTGAAAATATGTGATGTGTTATTACTTATTCCATTACGAGATTTCATAATTTCATTTTTCTTATAGTGTTGTCCTATATGATTTTCTATAATTGTAGTAATTATGTTTGTAAGAGCTGCATTTGCAATGATAATTTGGATAGAAATGTCAGAAAAGCGTCCAAATACTGTGATCTGTAAAATTATATATTTTTAAAATATTTCTTGAAACTATCATAGATACCATTGATATCTAACAAAAAATACATATTTTAAACTTAGCTAGAATGATGTATAGGAAAAAATAATAATCATATATACTTATCCAGTTTAATACCTCATAATCAATCTCTTTGTTCTAACCCATTGAACTATAAAGATTCTCTTCTAGTTTCAAAACTTCCAAACCATTTTCCAATTCATAATCATAATTTTTAACAACGCTATTAAACATAAAATGCATTGTTCATCCATGCGCAATTTCTATTGATTAGACGTTTTTATACTTACATAAAAATTTTGCCGTCGGAAAATAACATTTAAAGTTTAGAAAATTTCTAATTCCACGATCGTGACATAATTGTGCATAATTCGTAAAAGATCTTATCGTTTTGAGCACAGAGAAAACAGTTTGTCAGGTTTAAGCGACCAGAGAGCATACTTATCTGAAAATGGATTAATGTCGCAAGGCATACACGAGCGCGCGAGCATTTCCAGCATTCCTTTAACTATTTTCTTCTCAATCTCTACTATTCATTATACATTGCTTTTGTTAATTATTTTTCCACTCTGTAATCACATGTTTTATTAATGTATATTATATTTTATGTATCAATCGTTAAATGTATGGTATAATTCATTTGCCAATATAATATTATTAGTATTTATCAAATAACATTAAGATAAATGTTATCTTGAATATTATTTCACAAAACCAAGATAAATCAATGAAACCATAATTAAATCATATAATAAAAAATTTTTGTAGATGCAATTCAATAACTGTTTGTAGATACTTACAAACAAATATCAAAAAGTAACAGCAGAATGTAAGTTACATCAATTGTAACATTTTTTTTTATTCATTTATATCATATTTTTTAAGAAATAAAAAAGAAAAATCCAATTTAATTAATTGACCGACCCACATTTATCTATATGTGATAAGTGATCAAATATTATCGAGTAATACTGGTGGATATTATATTTGATTGCAATCAAAAAAACTATGTTATCAGATATCAGTTTAAACAACCGACTCATAAGCAAAGAATCTATAGGCCGGTAAATAGGGTCAAGATAGTATTTCATTCCCATCTTCCATATAGTCTATCGTTTTTAGCCACGTTTCCGATAACTATCCAACCTCTTGAACTCCAGCAGGGATATGTTCGAATCGATTCCACCGGCAGCTGGCTTTCGTCTCGCCCCGAGGCATTTAGGAATCGAATATCCGGAATTAAATTCGACAAATGCGAACGATCATTAGGGACTGGTCGCCGGCAAAGTGTCGCGTGGCACGGCTGTCCTCTCGGCTGACTTGGAAACTAGCCTAATCTTGTTCAGATTCTCGTTCCTGGTGTCTGTCGACAATGTGCAAGCATTCTTCCGTTCATCCAGTAGTTTCCAAGATGGATTCCAACGTTTCTTGTCTTCACGTTGTTTCACGAACCATAAATCTTTACGACGTACTCCTTGATACTCTCTCATTCAGATCATTTATTGAATGAAGTGTTAATTTCTAAGCAATAGTTTACTTTTACGAATTGAATTCTTGATTAAGATTAATTAGATTCCTGAAATGAAAATGCCAAAGTTAGAAACGGAGTTAACGAGAAATTAAAAATGTTTTTAATTTCGAAAAAATAACGAATAGTATTCTGATCTACTTTATGTATACGATATCAAAAATTTTTATAATAATTATATATTAATGATTTCTTTGAAATAATTTAAAAATTTATTAATTGAAAAAAGGATTTTTATTAGGACTACGTATCGGTCGATTTTTCCATTTTCTTTTTGCCAAGTGCACGAGTCATTGCACGGTTATACTTGGACCTGGTAATTGAGCGATTCAGTGTTACACGACTGGTCGGTCAAAGTTACATTATCGATACGAAAGGCTTCAAAGCGTCTTTGCCGAATCTTATCTTACGAAGTAGACGTCTTGACGGTTCCCCCTTATCCGTCTAATCTTTGCCAGAGTTATTACGTTTCTGCGAAACTTCCTTCATGCCCCTTCTTTTCTTCCACTATCGTTACCGTTCGAAGAGTTGGTTGAGAAATGGTTTCCTTTCATGGATGTCGAACTTTAACATTCCATCAGGGATTCGTTTGCCACGTGGCCAATTCTAAGAAGAGAAAATTTATTATTACTTTTTTCAGATAATATGAAAAGAATGATCTATGAAATTCAATCATAATATTTCAATAATGTATTTTTTTTCTTTTTAAAATATAATTTTATAAAGAATAACTTACTCTTATGTGATATTCATAATTTTTGTTTTATCAATTCCTTGTTAAATTTGTTAACATTCACAATAATATTTAAAGTAAAAAGATAAAATGAGGAATTGTAATTAAACATTCCAATAGATTTATTAGATTTTCATGATCCTATTAACTGTTTCTGGCTTCTCTAGAAGATGGGCTCAAAATGGCCACGAGATTCGAACGTTGCAGATCTTGGTGTTTCTCACAAAGCGGTAAATTCAATTTCTTTCAGCCACGCAAAGGAAAGAAGTCGCCTTCCAGTGAACATTTTCGAGGCTTCTCTGAACTTCTTTACGATACCCTGGTCAACGTTTCCGGCAGCAAATGGCACCATTGCGGTAACTCCTCGTGCCAGCATTCATTGTGCATAGAGACCCGACGCACCGATTCTACAATCATGCACCGAAATACTTGGCTTTACAAGTTTCACAACAAGAAAACTATTTCATCCTTATTGATAATTATTCCCCTTCTTTTCTTCTTAAATTGCTATAAATAAAAAAAAATTTCAAGTTTAAAAAAGAAAAGCTTCTTTCTTCTTTTCTCATATTCTGATAAAAGACAAAAAGACAAAGATTAAATTTTTTTTCCAAAGTTTTTTCGAAAAAACTTTCAAATTATCCAGAAGCTGTACATAAAACACAAACGAAGAGACAATTTCTTTTTCTCTCAAAGAGATTGACTCTGGCCTCCGTTACACGTTACCGTTACCTTCCATCGACGATTAATCGAGTCGGCGGCTTCCGGCGGAAACAGAGAAGAGCAGAGAATACCTTGAGGTAGAAGCCGGATCGCATTCTCATTGGCCATGAACCGCGGTGATATATACGCTTGGAATGAAACGACTCGAAAAGGCAACCAGTGCGCTGGAATTACACGTAGCGAGCTAGGACTAATGAAAACGTTATAGTTCATCGCCTTTTGAAACATGGATTGCGAAGAATTACAACGTGAATCGCTTTAATAAGAGCTCCCACGATCAGTCATCAGGGTGTGCATGCTCCCAGTAGTGAAAAAAAGGATATCGAGTAACTCGTTCCCTTCATGTATTGCGAATAGCGTTTTGTTCGAATTGGTCGTGGAACCGAGTTACTCTGTCTGTATTTTCTTGCAGTTCACCCCTCGATGGGACGAACCTGTACTTTAATGGAATTCCACGGTTTCCAATCTTGAAGTAGGAACTTTGAGAGTCTCTTGATAATTAGAGTTTGAATCGTTGATTAGATGATTGATTGTCTTCTGATTTGAATAATGGGATGATTTGACGATTTAGTGCTTGAATACTGGGAAAAATATCTTTCTCTATCTTCTTGTTATTTATAAGCTGTAAAAAATAAGAATAAAAAAATAAAGTAGTATTCTTTATAGAGAAAAAAAATGGATAATATCATTCAATCTATTTTTAAATTCAAAAGATTTTTTAAGAATGATATTATAAAATATATAGAATAATTATCATTTATATTTACCAAGTAATATCTTGATTTGTGATATCAATATGAATTCTCAAAAATTTTCAAAGAAATTTTTAATCTGTCATTAATAGAAATGACAAAGTTTAAATATAATCTGGATAGAGATCAAGACTAATTTCAAGTACAATTAGTTCCAGATAGTTCAATAAAATGTCGATCGACAGATCTGTGAGCAACTTACTGCAGCGTTTACTGGCCTCTACTGGAAAATATATCGGCAAAGCTCCACCGGGGTCAGTTAAAGCTGCGGCTTTAATGGCCGCGGTGAACGCGCAACAAGGGGATACACGTGTACACGTGTTCAAGCTGGTAATTCTGAATCGAGTTAAAACATTGCACGCTTTCGTATCTTTTTCCGACGATTGCAGCTGTTGGCGAATCTTCGTGTCGTTGCACAAGGATAGATAACGTCTACTGTTTCGTAAACTTTCAATGAAGTGGATGTATTATGTATTTCGTGCAGTTTGATCTTTCCATAAATATAAAATAAATGTAATCGTCAGATTGATTCCACGTTGAAATTCTTCAGATATTGTCTCTTGCATGGAATCGATGCTTTTATCAACGTCCAGAGCCCGTCCCTGTCGACAGAAAGTTTTAATTGAAAAGCGTTAACCCGATCGTTACTAATCGATTATAAGTATCCGATTGTAAAACCATTTTACAATTAAACGTAGATGATTCTGATTATCCTGTAATCGTTTCCTGTTCCGAAGTAACTGAGATTCTTCCAATTGAATATTCTTGCTTGTTATTTAGGTTCTGTTTTAACCAATGATAGATGATACGTGGAAAAGGCAGTATCGATGATCGACTGAGCTGTCACAACCATTTCATCAATAGGACTTCTGTGTTTAAAAAAGAGAATTTAATTGGCATCCACTTATTGTTAGTTGTCAATCATTGATCAGCCAGGATTATTACGTCAAGAGATGTTTCAACATTTATAGAGTGACAATTTTCAATCTATCGATACAAAAGTAACTTATTCGATGCATGGAAAAAGATATTAGATACAATTTATAAAAAGTTTTAATTCTTTGCAATTTATACATAGAAAGATCTTTTGTATTTAAATAAACTGGGCACTTACGAAAAAAATCAAATATTTTAACTCCATACATTATAATTCACAACTAGAAATGCTCTTTATATTTTTGAAAATCAATCTTCATTGTCCAATCGGTCTTTCATTAGTTATTCCATCCGGTCTAATGACGTCGTGTTGTTAATTCCACGTCGAGAACACGGTGCCAAAGGGTAACTACATACACGTGTCCACTTGCAAATCCTGAAGCGTGGCGCGTGGCGTGGAAGCTTCTGTTTCGACACATCTCGAGGCAGCTCGAAGCCAACCAGTACACAACGGATTCTCATAGTTGCGTGACGCTCTATTACGGCGTGTATAATCGACCGATCGACCGGCTGAATTCCCAAAGCTGACACTCGATTCGTATCCGGCCATTTCGGCCGGATATGCGATTCAGACGTTCCAACCGTTTCCGATGTTCTCCGCACGAATTATTACTCTGACCGGCGTTAATCTGCTTGCTTTCTCCCTACTAGAGAATTACGATCAAACTGACATCTAGGGGCATCTTATGCTATAGATTACCAACGAATGATATTAGTAAATTGACAAATGATAAATCATATATATATTACAAATTAATAAATAGATTTTACAATTTTATATTAGATATTCTTGAAATATCAATAACGAAAGATATTAGATTAAGAATGATGATAAATCTCTACGTGACATCGTGCTTAAAATGCAAAACGTTTGTGAAAATAAGAAGATGGCTGATTACCACCCGAGTTGAAGACGGCTCGTTTAATGTGGAAAAAAATTCGTGCAATGCAAGTACATGAAGCGCAATACTATCTACCTACGGAAAAAGCAAGAAGGAAAGAGTGGTAGATATATCTTCGTTGCGGCAAGTTCGTTAAACTAATATTCATACATCTTGAGAAAAAGTGGGTCAGTCGCCTGGCCGCGTGTATCACCTATACACGTCGCTCGTTTATTACGTTTCGTGCGTTTCGTAAGTTTTATTAAGAGCCGTGACGTGAAAATTCCTCGACGTTATCATTGCGCCTGCACAGCTTCGTTCCCTTGGAAGCATGTCTCTTCGTTTTTTACATTTTGTTGAATGTCTCACGTCCCACGTGTTCCTTGCAGATCGTTGTTATGCTAACGAAGTTCGCTTCGAAAGGGAAGATTTGAATTCTCTATCTCACCTCATAACAAGGCATGTCTAATCTTTCTCGTCTACGGTTCGATATTGCTACAAGATAAACAGGTATTCTAAAAGGAAACAAGATTGCGATCCGAGTCTTTTGTGAAGATTTGGGGATCATTAACGCGCAGAAAGAAACTTACCAAGACTAGATGCGGGATTTGATCGAGGACTTGTTTTTGTCTGTCGCTTTTTCTTTGAAATTTCTTATAGAAAGCATCACAGTCTTAAACTAGAAATTTCTGTCGAATCTGCAATTAAGAATGTCATTAGATTAATGGCTTTACACTTCTGTACACAAAATTATTTCTTTTTTCTTATAACTTTCTCATAATTTTTATTAATATAATTATTATCAAATTTATTAATACTGTTGACATTATCTCGACCAT
>NW_006263671.1:451674-454010 GCF_000469605.1 Apis dorsata | reverse complement strand
TATATATATATATAACTATAAACTCTTCAGGCTAGAAGCAACAGTTCTGATTCAAACCTATCTCCATAACTGTCTCAACACAAAAATATCTCTTTTAAGTTTTCTTTCTTCACTTCTTCACTCCAGATAAAATATCATCTGAACTACGTTCACCTCGAAATCAACTTGAATAAATATCAGAATGCCAAGCAATCGATTGGCCTTTTTGTCAGTCGATTTACTTCCATTTCTGTGAACTCTGATTCACCCAAAAGTAGAAGGGGCAAGATGAGCCTTCAACGACGAGAACTCGATAAGACATCGTACAACATTCGGCCGATTCTAATACCAGTTTGACACTTGGAGATCGATGAGAATGGAAAAGTATCGTACACAGAGCCGGTAGAGAAAATTATTCAGCCGATGCGCGTTACGTGTGGCCCGGTCATAAATCACGGACATTGGAAGCGAAGAAGGCGGCCAGGCCGCCGATACTAATCCGTGGAGAAAGACAGAGCTCCCGATTACAGTTTCATATTGAATTTTTCATTGGGACCCCGCTACGTGGACAGCCTCTTTCATTGTAATTAGATATTCGAGCCGGTGAATAACGACACTACGATCTGCGCGCAATCTGGCTTCTCTTTCATTTCTTTTCCTTCTTCTTCGCTTTCTCCTTTTTCCATAAGCTATTTTTTTTTTTATTTCCCTACGATATGCTGAGACACAAAGTCAGCTCACGTTCCGCGGGCCGTGCGAACAGAACAGGTAACTCTCGAAGGAACTCCGGCAAAGTATCCTCTATTAAATTACAGACGACCAGGCGTAAATCTTCGCAGAGGCGTGCGAATGAACGAGTGAGCAAGCGAGTAGACTTCTCACTTGCGTGATGGAAACTTTGTGTTCCCTTTTCTTTTCTTGCCATTTTTTTCTCTATTCTTTTTATATTTTTTTCCTTTCGAGAAAGCTTTGTATAATAGACACCGGGTACATCGTCGCGACGTTGAGGATCGCGCACCCTCCGAGTCACGAATGTTCTTAAAGGAGTAGAAACTTTTCCAAACAGGATCGTTTATTAATTCTGATCTCATCCAGATTATTGCACTTCTTCTTGTATCCTTCTTTGTCGATAGACATCCAATAATGTTTTCTGAAAATTAAATTTATATTATTAAAATTATTTCTCTTTTTATCTTTCAATAATATATTCTAATAATAATTTTTTTTTAATTATTCACACAATATCTGACTAAAATCTAAATATTTTTATATTATCTCCATAGTAATATCTATAGAATACTTGATAAAAAACTCGCTTGGAAGGTATTATCAACAGAAAACTGCTCATCCAAAGCAACTTTTTAGTTGGGCAAAAAGAAAAGAAGAGGAGGAAGACGAAGCCTGGAGAAGTTGCCGAACTGCAGGATACGTCACGATCAAAGCGAAAGGTAGCCCGCTTTGTAACCAGGATACGCGAATAGGGACAAAGAAGCTATCGCGGCTACGGGAATTACGTATACAGAGTGTCTGGGCGGAAAAGAAACGGCGACATAGCGGAATCTGGAGAGCATAAAATGGGAATTGTTAGGAACTTCACGCTCCACCGCCGCAGGCACATTTATCGCTCTCTCTCGGTATCGACGGGGGTCTATCCTTAAGTTTCTCACCGATTGGCGTGCTTCACGATGCTTCAAAATGGAGACGATTTGTAGAGGAAGTGCCGAGCTTCGATCGACGTTATCGTGATTTCTCGTAATTTATTATTTCATCGTCGAGAAAGTTTTTCTTTGAGTCTGTTTCACAAACGAAATTTCCATCCATCGTGTATATATATAGACGTATATAGTAGTATTTTCTTGTAATTTAGTTTGATGAGAATCCAATGAAACTGTTGACGATTCCTGTAATAATAGATAAAATCAATAATGATATATATATATTTTTTGAATATTGATATATAAAAATGAAAGAGATAATTAAAAATAACAGTTAAGAGCTATTCAATGTATTCAGCTATTGAATATAGTACATCCAATGAATTGATTCTGTCTACGCATTGTCTACGTTTGCATTTTTTGCACAATACCAGGATTTTCTTTACTGTTCGTGATGCAACACCGTGCTGATTCCTCCTTCCTTTTCCTTCCATCGCTTTCCTCCATCTCCATTCCACTTTAAATCTGCAGGGCGAAGGGATACACTGTATCGCGAAGGATTCCCTTTGAACCTCCTTTAATAAAATTGAAGTCCCGGAAACGATCTCTCCTCATTAATCTTTTTAACAGAGGGAACCGAGGCTACCGCTCGTCAAAGCGTTTATTTCCGTCTTTCGCGTCTATTACTACGATCTGCAAAAC